>NC_088368.1:46735598-46748283 GCF_034508935.2 Berghia stephanieae | reverse complement strand
TTTTTTTATATCACTCTGGACACCATAGCAGTAAGTTCTTGCGATACATAATTTCCTTAGCAAAACCTGCTCTACAACATACTGTGTTCATTTTCTTTAAATCGTATGATGTAGACAAGAAATTTGAATAAGAAAAATGTTGGCTGTATTGTAACGAATATGACGATATTCCTATAGGTGGTAAGGAGAGGGTTAATATCTTGTGTTGTAACAAATTAATCAAAAAAGTTTCTCTTTAAACCATAACCACCTTGATACCCATCTTGATAAACCCCCACCTTCGCCTTCATGACCAGTTCCAATCTATCACCATAATTTATCCATAGTCCAAGAACAACAACCGACCACAAACTATAGATAGTATGCAGATGACGTCACTCAGGCCTTTGTTATTGTTTTTGCCATCCGCGTTTGTGAGTTGTTCTCACTAAACTGTATTAACCAGACTATAAAAGTTCATGGTTACACAGAGTTTGTGTGTTGGTCCGTTATACTTCCGGATGGCAATGTTGTGAACTCCTTGGCCAAGCGCATTCTATCTATAGATTGTATGCACTTGTCTAAGAAACTCATAACATTGCCATCAGGAAGTATAACGGACCAACACACAAAACTCTGTGTAACCATGAACGTTTAAAGTCGGGTTAATACAGTTCAGTGAGAATAACTCACAAATGCGGATGGCAAAATATAACAACAAAGGCTTGAGTGACGTCATCTTCGAACTATCAATAAATAAGCCCACAAGACGATTGGCCCGTGTATTCAATATCACACCAATAGAAACATTTCAGAAACATCACCCCCCCCCCCCCCCCCACACACACACACACACACACACATACACATACACACACACACACACACACACATACCCAACCTAAAACTTAAACCTAACCTCCCTTCCACTAATAACCCCATATTATAGAACTTCGAATATTCCGGGCAGCTGATTGGCTGAAGACTTTCAATCCCAACCAATCAAGACCCACAGAATCCAACACCCCTCCCCCCCCCTCCCACCCCCCTCCAATTTGAGGGGCTGTGTGGTCTAGTGGTATGACACTCACTTTCAGATCGGAAGGTCCTGGGTTCGAGTCTCGCGCTCGGCGCATAGTTGAGTCCTTGAAAAAGGCTCTTTACTCAATTCTTTCACCGTACTCAGGTGTAAAATAAGTACCTGGCCGTTAACAGCGTTGTCTTTGTCCGAAAAATTGTAATATCGCCTAACAGGCGTCATTTCCCGTCCTACATGTTAAATGTTGCTGTTGACCAGGGACCCCTTGTAAAGCGCTTTGAGCACATTTAGTGGATATTACGCTATATAAAGCTCAAGTTTTTAAATTTTATTTTTAATTAAACCTCTATCAGTTTCAGCCAAACTTCTCTACCCAACATTCCACAGCTCTTGATCATCAAGTAAACCGATTAAACGATTGGTTGACGCTCCCTGCGATCCACCAATCAGAACATCACAATTTATCTTCTCTCCAAATCTAACCGTAATCTGCTATTTAATTGTAAAATTGTCTAAAAGTGTAATAAAATTACAAACCACCACCCCAATATATCCCCTAACTGCCCAATTAACCCCCCACCCTCCGTGAACTCCTCCTGAACATTTATATTTCAACCCTTTATTTCATCCTTTAAGCAAAACAAAAACAAACAAAAAACAAAACAAAACAAAAATAATAATAATAATAATAATAATAATATAATAATAATAATAATAATAATAATAATAATAATAATAATAATAATAATAATAATAATAATAATAATAATAATAATAATTTTAAAAAAACAACAAATAATCCGATAGATAACGGACGATGCAGAAGCTTGTTTCGGCCCCAAGATTTGGAATGAACTACCACGTGGTCTGAGGGAGTGCAAGTCTTTACCTGCCTTTAAAAAGAATCTCAAGACACATTTTTACTGTATTTGTTTTTATTGAGTCTGTGAATCCTTGATTTGGCTATGAAGTATTATTTATTTATTTATTTATTTATTTATTTATTTATTTATTTATTTATTTATTTATTTATTTATTTATTTATTTATTTATTTATTTATTTATTTATTTTTTCCACTCAAAATTGATAATTTATATTGTAAAGTGTCCAGAGCTTGTGTTTTACACGAGAAATTATTATCATCATTATTATTATTATTATTATTTATTATTATTATTATTATTATTATTATTATTATTATTATTATTATTATATTATTATTATTATTATTATTATTATTATTATTATTATTACTGCTACTGCCACTAAACATAAGTTTGATGTTGAGAATGGTTGATAATAAACCTAACAAATAAAATTGTTACTAATTAAGAGGGTCATTAGATAGGATGGCCTGGGTTTAAAAAAAAATAAATTATATATCTTGTGTAGAGGGGGCAGCATGGATCAGCGGTACGGTCTTTGCTCGAACCCGAAATGTATAAGGTTCGAGCACCCGCCGCTGCGCTGCGTGACCTTGAGAACAAGTCACCGCGTCCTAGCTCAATTTGCGGCGCTGCACTGCGGCTAACGCCTGGGTTATTCCAGTCTTCCCTTGGAATAGACCCAAGAGTCAAATTTCCCCTATATGATGAATAAAGGGAATTTTTATTTTTTTTTTACCATATTCGGCTATGCCAAAATGTCATTTGAGTAACATTCGCCAGAAACCCAAATACTAGAGTATTTGTAAAAACGGTGGAAAAATAGGCTGCCTTGATGACGTCATAACTCTTACCAGCTGGCACAAAGATACAATCCCCAGGCCTGAGAGTGGACCACGTCCATGGCACACGGGCTATCTGACCATATTTAAACATGTCCACTTTTTCTGTATTGATGTCCGAGTGACCTCCCACAGATCCTGAATACTGGGGGGAAGAAGGGGGTGGGGGCGGGAGGGGGAGGGAGGGGGGGGAGGGGACGACGAAATCATACCATTATCAAATTGTCATCCACTGACTCAAAACATAACAAAACATAACAAAACATAATAAAACATAATAAAACATAACAAAACATAACAAAACATAACAAAACATAACAAAACATAATAAAACATAATAAAACATAACAAAACATAATAAAACATAATAAAACATAACAAAACATAACAAAACATAACAAAACATAACAAAACATAATAAAACATAATAAAACATAACAAAACATAACAAAACATAACAAAACATAATAAAACATAATAAAACATAACAAAACATAATAAAACATAATAAAACATAATAAAACATAACAAAACATAATAAAACATAATAAAACATAACAAAACATAACAAAACATAACAAAACATAACAAAACATAATAAAACATAACAAAACATAACAAAACATAATAAAACATAATAAAAACAAACTAAAACAAAACATAACAAAACATAACAAAACATAACAAAACATAACAAAACATAACAAAACATAATAAAACATAATAAAACATAACAAAACATAACAAAACATAATAAAACATAACAAAACATAACAAAACATAATAAAACATAATAAAACATACAAAACAAATAACATAAAAACATAACAAAACATAACAAAACATAACAAAACATAACAAAACATAATAAAACATAACAAAACATAACAAAACATAACAAAACATCCTTATCCTACCCCTCCTCCTCCTCCTCTTCCCCCTCCTCCTCCTCTTCCCCCTCCTCCTCCTCTTCCTCCTCCTCCTCCTCCTCCTCCTCCTACCCCTCCTCCTCATCCTACCCCTCCTCCTCCTCCTCTTCCCCCTCCTCCTCCTCATCCTACCCCTCCTCCTCCTCCTCCTACCCCTCCTCCTCCTCCTCTTCCCCCTCCTCCTCCTCTTCCCCCTCCTCCTCCTCCTCCTACCCCTCCTTTTTCCATATAATTGTGAATTGTCAACGTTCCCACATTCCACAGACCACAACACTATATTTCTGTTATTGGAAATAAAGTGTGAGATTATTATTCCACTGTCTCCGTGTCGATGGAATGAACGAGCACGAGTAGGCAGCGTTCACAATAGGGTCTTAATACGTCTCGAAATCGGTTGGTTTGTTTGTTTGTCTGTTTGTTTGTGTGTTTGTTTGTTTCAAATATTTATCAAAAACATTCCTTAATTTTTTTTTTTTGCTTTGGTCTTCAAGTATCGGTTATTTCAAAATGTCGGTCGAGATTTAAAAAAAAAAAAAAAAAGAATAAATATTTGAAATGGGAAGAAAATAAAACTTGCATAAGGACATCTCTTCAATTTTAGATAGCTCAGTTGATAGGGCACTCGCTTCACACGCATAAGGACCAAGATCGATCCCGGGTGTTTTCGGTATATTTTGTTTTCTGACCCCCTGTCCACCCAGCAGTAAATGGGTAGTTGGTTCTGTCAGATCTGGCGTCCTATCCAAATGATAGCGATAAATTGCTATTGTCTGTTTCACGCTAAAGACACGGGGACAATTTCCGGCCTGTGGGCATCATCACCTTGATGATATTTTAATTTTCTGGCACTGCTTCAAATGGAGTTCTGGTTCGATATCATGGCCTGCTGAGGAAATACATAAGATCTTTTAAAGCGCACTGAGCATGGTAATTCTTGAAAATGCGCGACATAAATGTTAATAGTTTTTTATTGTGTAATTTTGTCATTAAAGTTATTATTTGTTTTATCATCTTTCGCTTGATTAATATTTTAGAATTCATTAATCTAAAGAAACGTGCACTTATTTGTAGGTCTGATAACCCAATTCGTTATGGCCTCATTGTTGTAATGGACATCTCAAAACTGATGCAAAATATTGTCCATTACAACAATGTTAAACTAGGCCCATAAGTGGGTTCGGATGTCAGACCTGCATATATGTACACGTCGGTGTTTGTGTGTCAATGTGTCTGTATTTGTGTGTGTATCTGTATGTTTGTGTATGTATGTGTGTGCGTAGGTGTGTGAGTGTTTATGTATTTGTGTGTATGCTTGTATGTGTGTTAGTATGTGCGTACGTGTGTATGTATGTGTATGTCTGTGTGTTTGTGTGAGTATGTGTGTATATGCGTATGTCAGTATGTATATGTGTGTGTGTGGGTATGCGTGTGTCTCAGCATGTGTCTGTATGTATGTATGTGTCAGTATATATGCGTGTATGTGTGTGTGTGTGTATGTGTCCATATGTGTGTAAGTATTGTCAGTTTGAGTGTGTCAATGTGTATGTGTGTGTGTATGTGGCCATATGTGTGTATGTATATGTCAGTTCGAGTGTGTCAATGTAGATGTGTGTGTGTCCATATGTGTGTATGTATGTGTCAGTTTGAGTGTGTCAATATATGTGTGTGTGTCCATATGTATGTATGTATGTATGTATGTATGTATGTATGTATGTATGTATGTATGTATGTATGTGTCAGTTTGAGTGTGTCAATGTAGATGTGTGTGTGTCCATATGTGTGTATGTATGTGTCAGTTCGAGTGTGTCAATGTATATGTATGTATGTGTCCATATGTGTGTATGTATGTGTCAGTTCGAATGTGTCAATGTAGATGTGTGTGTGTGTCCATATGTGTGTATGTATGTGTCAGTTCGAGTGTGTCAATGTAGATGTGTGTGTGTCCATATGTGTGTATGTATGTGTCAGTTCGAGTGTGTCAATGTAGATGTGTGTGTGTGTCCATATGTGTGTATGTATGTGTCAGTTCGAGTGTGTCAATGTATAAGTGTGTATGTGTCCATATGTGCGTATGTATGTGTCAGTTCGAGTATGTCAATGTATAAGTGTGTATGTGTCCATATGTGCGTATGTATGTGTCAGTTCGAGTGTGTCAATGTAGATGTGTGTGTGTGTCCATATGTGTGTATGTATGTGTCAGTTCGAGTGTCTCAAGGTATATGTTTGTATGTGTCCATATGTGTGTATGGATGTGTCAGTTCGAGTGTGTCAATGTATATGTGTGTATGTGTCCATATGTGTGTATGTATGTGTCAGTTCGAGTTTGTCAATGTAGATGTGTGTGTGTCCATATGTGTGTATGTATGTGTCAGTTCGAGTGTGTCAATGTAGATGTGTGTATTTCCTCACATTGGGCATGAAGTCAAACGACTTTTTGTGATAGGATTCAATGAGAATGAAGTCCCGTCTCCCAAACAACACACAATGGAGTAGGTGGTCATCGTGACTGTGAATTCGGCTGGACGTTCCCCCGCTGGACATCCACAGCTGGGCTGACCACAGGCGTTCACTGATGGTGCCACAACGGACACAGGGCGGAAGCTATGGTTGAAAAACAAAAACAAACCAAAAGAAAAAATAAGTTTTTATATAGATGGAACAAAATTGACTTCACTCAGCTCTTTGAATATTTTTTTATTGTTTTGTTTTGTTGGTTTGTTGTTTTTTATTTCTTGTTTTTTTTTGTTGTTGTTTTTTTTTTTTTTGGGGGGGGGGGGGGGGTGAGCAATCAAGTAATTTATGACTAGTCCTCACTAATCTACTAACCAGACTATAAACGTTCGAGGTTACACATAGTTTTCTGTGTTAGTCCGTTATATCCGGATGTTGTGAGTATTTTACATAAATGCATAGCATCAGTAGCTTGGTAATTCTAATAACAGTATTAATAATGACGACGATGATGATGATGATGATGATGATGATGATGATGATGATGATGATGATGATGATGATGATGATAATAATAATAACAATAAATGATAGTAATAACAATTATATTAATAATACCAATAATAATAATATAATAATGATAATAATAATAATAATAATAATAATAATAATAATAATAATAATAATAATAATAATAATAATAATAATAATAATAATAATAATAATAATAAAATAATAATAATATTAATAATAACAATAATAATAATATTGATAATACCAATAATAATACGTAGTAATAATAATAATAATAATAATAATAATAATATAATAATAATAATAATAATAATAATAATATAAAATAATAATAATAATAATAATAATAATATAATAATAATAATAATAATAATAATAATAATAATAACGATAAGAAAAGTCTTCTATATAAAATCTCACCGGTATTTCTTCCATCATAGCGTCAGGCAAGACAGTCGACAGGTACCATTCTTCAGACTTGTACTCGGACAGGAAACTCTTCATGGTCATCACCTGTGACGTGGACAGGACTTTTCCTCGGTACCTGCCCGTTTTGACCCTGACCGAGACGTTGAGATGGCTGTACCTGGACAGTCAGAGGCATTTTTGTATTCGTTATCAAATGAAGGAAGACAGACAAAGCCGAAAGGATACAGAGAATAGCTTTCAACAGTCGTGACGTCACTTCCCTAGTAATGAGGCACGGTACTTAGTAACTGGTTCTAAACTATCTGAACAATGGCGGACGCCCTTATGAAATATTTCTCCGACGAGCATAACAGTGTATCCAGAGGAGAAAAACATTATAAACTTGATCATGGTTTGAATTTTATAGATAGAATGCGCTTGGCCAAGGAGTTCACAACATTGCCATCCGAAAGTATAACGGACCAAAACACAAACTCTGTGTAACCATGAACTTTTATCGTCAGGTTAATACAGTTTAGTGAGAACAACTCACAAACGCGGATGGCAAAAACAATAACAAAGGCCTGAGTGACGTCATCTTCGAACTATCTATACAATCTGATCATAAAACGTGAAAAAGTTATAGCCAGCATGGAGAATAAAAAGTACCGATTTTCTTTGTTTAGAACCAAGCTGCTCGTTGCTGGGTGACGTGACATCAGACTATTGAATTCTATTGATAAGACATGAAAGGAGATTTTTAAAAAGTAGTAGTAATAGTAGTAGTAGTAGTAGTAGTAGTAGTAGTAGTAGTAGTAGTAGTAGTAGTAGTAGTAGTAGTAGTAGTAGTAGTAGTAGTAGTAGTAGTAGTAGTAGTAGTAGTAGTAGTAGTAGTAGTAGTAGTAGTAATAAATAATAATAATGCTGAAAACTTATATAGCGCTATAACTCCGAGACACCAGACTCTAAACGCTTAAATTACAAATTACTTTGGCTGAAACATACTCATTTACACACACAAGTACACACACATACACACAACACAACACACAACACAAACCAAACCTATCTTGCTTCTCATACCATCTACTAAAATCGAAACAAATATGTTTTAAGCGAACGTTTAAAAATAGACAAAGATTCTTTTTCACGAATGCTCTCCGGTAAAGCGTTCCAAATAGAGGGTCCGAAATGAGAAAAGGATCTCATTCCAGCATTTTTCCGAATTCGAGGGACAACTAGTTTTGTGGAATCACTGGCCGAACGTAAGGGGCGGGGTTTTGAATATCTTTCAATTAGTTCTGAAAGGTAGGAAGGGGCAGTACCTTCAAGACAACGATACACTAAAACACAAGCTTTGAATTTAATCTTTTCTCAACAGGCAGCCAATGCAGGTCATGAAGTAGAGGTCCGGCAGAGTCGCACCTACGCTTCATGAATACTAGTCTGGCAGCGCTGTTTTGGACAATCTGAAGACGTTTCAGATTGTATTGCGAAACGCCAAATAACAGAGCATTACAATAATCAAATTTCGATAGTACGAGGACACAACCAGGTGCTTGGTCACATCCTCAGATATGAACCGTCTAATGGAAGCAATCTTTTTTAGTTGGAAAAAGAGAGATCTAACCAAATTATTAACCTGATGCTCCATCGACAGTCCAGAGTCTAAGAATGTGCCAAGGTTTTTCACTTTGTCAACAATTTGAATAGAGGCATCCACCAACTTCAAATCTGTTTCACTTTTCCACTTCCTGTTCCCCACATACAGCACCTCCGTCTTATCATCATTCAGTTTCAGTCTGTTCTCATTCATCCATTTCTTAACACTTTGGATACAATTTTTACTATTGGCTGATACTTCTTGTAAATTTCTCGTATTGGAAACGCAGTACAATTGGTTATCGTCAGCGTATTGATGGTAAGACAGACCAAAACTTCTGATGATTTTAGACAGAGGGCCAACGTACAAAACAAAAAGAACGGGTCCAAGTATTGAACCCTGGGGAACCCCACAATCAAGAAAGATTTCCTCCGATCTATATTCATCCACCGTAATAATCTGTTTACGATTAAACAAATATGACCTAAACCAATCAAGCGCTGCACCAGACACGCCATAAGTAATTTCAAGACGTTTGAGAAGAAGATTGTGATCAATAGTATCAAAAGCAGACGATAGGTCAAGCAAATTCAGCAAAGAACATGAACCATTGTCTATAACAGAGAGGAGATCATTAACAACCCTAACAAGTGTGGATTCCGTCGAATGATGTTGCCTATAAGCAGACTGAAATTTTTCTTCAAGACAATTATTTTTAAGATGAGACAGTAATTGTTTCAAAACAAGCTTTTCTAAGATCTTAGAGAGAAAAGGAAGATTAGAGACAGGGCGATAGTTTTTTAAGTTCTCTTTATCGAGATCAGGTTTTTTCAAAAGGGGTTTGACATGAGCAACTTTGTAAATGTCTGGTACAGCACCTGACTGCAACGAATTATTAACAATACATGTAAATGGTGTTAAAATTACATCAATGCATAGTAGTAGTAGTAGTAGTAGTAGTAGTAGTAGTAGTAGTAGTAGTAGTAGTAGTAGTAGTAGTATATGAAGTAGAGAGAAGAAGAAGAAGAAGAAAGAAGAAGAAGAAGAAGAAGAAGAAGAAGAAGAAGAAGAAGAAGAAGAAGAAGAAGAAGAAGAAGAAAAAGAAGAAGAAGAAGAAAAAGAAGAAGAAGAAGAAGAAGAAGAAGAAGAAGAAGAAGAAGAAGAAGAACAACAACAACAACAACAACAACAACAACAACAACAACAACAACAAGAAGATGATGATGATGATGATGATGATGATGATGATGATGATGATGATGATGATGATGATGATGATGATGATGATGATGAAGAATAAGAAGAAGAAGAAGAAGAAGAAGAAGAAGAAGAAGAAGAAGAAGAAGAAGAAGAAGAAGAAGAAGAAGAAGAAGAAGAAGAAGAAGAAGAAGAAGAAGAAGAAGAATGTCCACCCACTGGTTGACAATGTAGCTGTCATCCTTCCAGTTACTGAAGACAGGGGCGGTGTCCGGCAGGGCGTCTCTCATGACGATGGGGTCATCTTTGGACACGTATTCGTGATAGAACTCAATGGTGGACACGGCTCCGTCCACTTCGTCTACTGGTCCATCCGTCATTCGCTGCCAACCTGTGGAGTATTAATATAATATCAATTCATAAAAAATGTAGTTCCTCGTAAATCACTGGTAAAAGTTAATGATGGACAAGGACAGAGAAACGTCCACCTCATCTATAGATTTACACCTGAGTACGGTGAGAGAGTGTTAGTGAAGAGCCTTTTTCAAGGACTGAACTATGCGCCGATTGAGGCTCGAGCCCAGGACCTTACGATTACCGAAAGCGAATGTCATACCACTGTTAGTTGTGGTGGAAAGCACTTTGCAAGAGACCAGGGTCCTATCCAAATGATTGCAATTAATTGCTATTGTCCATTTCACGCTACATAAATTCCGGTTAGCTGCATGGGCCGAATGGCTCTGAAGGACTACTTTTTTATTGTTGTTGTTGGCTGTTGACTACTTCTAAAGCGTTTTGAGCATGTTCGCTGACATTGCTTTTTACAAAACCTCAAGTTTTTTAGTTTTTTGTTTTTTTTAATACCACATTCCTTACCTAGAGGCCGCATGTGACCTTCGGGAATGCTCGGGTCAGGTCGGAACACAGGGCCCGGGAACTCAACGTCCATAGAGAGATCCTTCTCGAAGCTTATCTTTGCCATGGTAACAGACGCCATTACTGTCAACATCAACCATAGTAACACGCTCATCCTGCTCTTCTTTTTCGCTGCTGATGTATGGGGGATGGGTGGGTGGGAGAATTGGGGGGGGGGGAGGGGTTGAGATGGTGGGGGCTTTTTTATTATTTCCTGCTAGAGGTCAAAGTCGAAATCTGTAAAGAAAAAAAAATCACTAACATAGATTTTTGTAAAACCTTTCTCCTTACCTGCTATTTTTAGAATTTCCCCCGAAATTCACACTTACCCAGCACAAAAATAGACTTTTCCTAATCAAAAGAAAAAGTAACAAGTGCATTCTATAGATAGTATGCGCTTGGCTAAGAAGCTCACAACATTGTCATCCAGAAGTATAACGGACCAACACACAAAACTATGTGTAACCTTGAACGTTTATAGTCTGGCTAATACAGTTTAGGGAGAATTACTCATAAACGCGGATGGCAAAAAGAAATAACAAAGACCTGAGTGACGTCAACTTCTTACTATCTATACAGAATATTGTTCGGCAAAATGATGTATACAACACAGTGTTTAGTATTAATATCTGTAAACAAAGCAATTATTTACATTTTGTGACGACGTGCAAGAGAAATTAGAATGAAAAAAATGTTGGTTGAATCACCACAACCACCACAACCACCACAACCACCACAACCACCACCATTCTAACAGCCACAACCACCACAACCACCACAACCACAACCACCACAACCACCACCATTCTAACAGCCACAACCACCACAACCACCACAACCACAACCACCACAACCACCACAACCACTACCATTCTAACAGCCACAACCACCACAACCACCACAACCACAACCACCACAACCACACCATTCTAACAGCACAACCCCACAACACCACAACCACCACACAACCACACCATTCTAACAGCCACAACACCACAACCACCATCACACACCACCACAACACCACCACAAACCACCCAACACCACAACCACCACCATTCTAACAGCCACAACCACCAAAACCACCACAACCACCATCCACACAACCACCACAACCACCACCATTCTAACAGCCACAACCACACACCACCACAACCACCACAATTCTAACAGCCACACCCCACCACCACAACCATCTAACAGCACACACAACCACCACAACCACCACAACCCAACACCACAACCACAACAACCACCATTCTAACAGCCACAACCACCACAACCACACATTCAACACCACAAACCACAACACACCATCAACCACCAACAACACACCACCATCTAACACCACAACGCCACAACCACCACAACCACCACCATTCTAACAGCCACAACCACCACAACCACCACCATTCTAACAGCCACAACCACCACAACCATCACCATTCTAACAGCCACAACCACCACAACCACCACCATTCTAACAGCCACAACCACCACAACCACCACAACCACCACCATTCTAACAGCCACAACCACCACAACCATCACCATTCTAACAGCCACAACCACAACCACCACAACCACCACCATTCTAACAGCCACAACCACAACCACCACAACCACCACCATTCTAACAGCCACAACCACCACAACCACCACCATTCTAACAGCCACAACCACCAAAACCACCACAACCACAACCACCACCATTCTAACAGCCACAACCACCACAACCACCACCATTCTAACAGCCACAACCACCACCATTCTAACAGCCACAACCACCACAACCACAACCATCACCATTCTAACAGCCACAACCACAACCACCACAACCATCACCATTCTAACAGCCACAACCACCACAACCACAACCATCACCATTCTAACAGCCACAACC
>NC_088368.1:46705598-46730598 GCF_034508935.2 Berghia stephanieae | reverse complement strand
CGTCGGAGAAATATTTCATAAGCGCGTCCGCCATTGTTCCGATAGTTTAGAGCCTGTTACTAAGTTACTATACGTCATTAGGGGGGAAATGACGTCACGCAAGAAGCAAGAGTGTAAGAATCGCATAGTGTTAAATCTCCCTATTGTCAATGACAAAGCACCAAACGACGAGGACGATCCAGCCTTAATAGGGAATGAGATTAGCGGAAGAGTAGCGTCCCTTGATTGGAAATCACGATCGGAAAAGTTATTAGAGAGAGATCGTCATGTTGGTTGTGCGGCATGAAACACTTCACCGAAAGCGAGGTCGAGAGAGACGCATGAACAAAACCATTTTGACGTTCTCTCTGTAAAGTGACGTCCAATCAAGGGACGCTACTCTTCCCCTAATCTCATTCCCTATAAGAATAGTCATTTTTTATTGAAGCAGAAAAGCAACAAGCACATTCTATACGTAATATTGTTCGACCATATGAACTCTATTACAGAATGTCAAGTTTTTATAGCTATAGCAAAAAGAAATGAAATCTGGATGAGAACAGTGACGGTTGCATCGTAACAAATGTGACGATTTTGTAATAGGTGGTATGGAGAGGGTTCGTTTTTATGTTTTTATGGGTTTTACGGCGCTTGCAACACATTGAGGTCATATCAGCTCCAGTAAAAGGGAAGAAAATGGGATAGTAAAAAGTTCTAGAATTACAATAAAGCATCCAAGAAAAGGGAAGACAAAGGGGAAATGGTTCAAATAAGAAACAGATGTAGATTCCAAGAGCACACTATCAAAGTACTTAGTTTGAGATCACTAAAAGTCTCATCCAGACACAAGCACAGGTCCCCGCTAAGAGGAACACACTCAAATGTTTTACAAATCATATATAATATAAAGAAAGCATAATACAGTGCATAACAGAGAGATGATTTACAATTTTAAAAGTATCATCTCCCAAAACTAACTATACATTCAACTGTTTCCCTCTCAGCCAGGGCATCTGGCCAGGATCAGGACAAAACCAAGTAATCTCATTCCAAGACAAAGACAGAAAGCAAGTTGGAAAACAGATATAGGGGGATGGAAGACACAGTATGTACCTCCCTGCCCGCTATGGGAGGTCAGGATCCCTACCCAGATATAAAGGGATAGAAGACACAGTATGTACCCCCCCCCCCCTGCCCACTACGGGAGGTCAGGATCCCCACCCAGATATAAAGGGATAGAAGACACAGTATGTACCTCCCTGCCCGCTATGGGAGGTCAGGATCCCCACCCAGATATAAAGGGATAGAAGACACAGTATGTACTCCCCCCCCCCCCCGCCCACTATGGGAGGTCAGGATCCCCACCCAGATATAAAGGGATAGAAGACACAGTATGTACTCCCCCCCCCCCCCCCGCCCACTATGGGAGGTCAGGATCCCCACCCAGATATAAAGGGATAGAAGACACAGTATGTACTCCCCCCCCCCCCCCCCCCCCCGCCCACTATGGGTGAAGGAGATGGTTAACCAACTTGTTAACTACTTA
This sequence comes from Berghia stephanieae, assembly GCF_034508935.2. Lineage (NCBI taxonomy): Eukaryota > Metazoa > Mollusca > Gastropoda > Nudibranchia > Aeolidiidae > Berghia > Berghia stephanieae. The sequence continues at coordinate 46,729,073 of NC_088368.1, read as the reverse complement.
TCTGCCGTTTTCTAGACAAACACGTGCCTAGTTTAAAATAAAATTTGGCCAGAAAACACGTCCTTCAAAAATCGATCGATATAAATGACCCTCATCTTGGCAGAAACTATCAAACCTGGGACTTTGCGAAGTCTTTGATACAGTCCCAGGTTCGATATATATATAGATTTATCTTTTTTTTTTTGGCCAAGATGGGGGTTATTTTAATCGATCGATATTTGAAGGACGAGTTTTATGGCCAAATTTTTAAATACACGTTTTTCTAAACTACGGCAATTAACTCCCAAAACACAAAACAAGATTTATTTTTTCTTGTCACACACGTTTACAATCCAACATGCACTTATTTTCAGGTCTGATAACCCAATTCCTTCTGGGCTCATTGTTGTACATAGTAAAAATCCTTTTAAAAAATGACGTGAATTATTCTCTATGACAACAATGTTAAACTTGGCCCATAGGTCGGTTCGGATGTCAGACCTGCCTATATGTACACGTCGGTACAATCCTATAGAATTATTTTTGAACTTGCATTGGTTTCCAGCACGCTCTCGTTCTCGTGAATAGCACTCCAAAAACATTTAATATAGGCCTATGAATAATCCGAGAACCCGTTCTTTCTCATTATGCTTAAAGAAAGTGTCAGTGATACATTGAAGTTGGTCGGCGTGTCAAATGGTTTTAGTCAAATGATGATTGGCGTGGAGTGAGTGACACGTTGGACTAGAGGCAACACGTGTGCGATTTGTTATACTCACTCACTCACTCACTCATTCACTCATAGGCTCAGTGCTCACTCACCGCGGCGGCCCGCCTATGTATAAAAGTCGAGATTATCGAATATTGTATTGAATCAATCGAAGCGGATCGAGGACGTTGCACGCGTGTTGGAGGATTTGTAAAAGGGGGGATGGGGGGGGGTCACGGTTGAATGATTTTTGGGATTAGGATTAAGACTTTCTAAGCATTCAGCTAAAATACATACACCATCCGCCAGCCGGATGTAAAGTACTGAATAAACAAAACTATGGAGCTATGTGGTCTTGTGGTATGACACTCGCTTTCGGATCGGAAGATCCTAGGTTTGAGTCTCGCTCGCTCGGCGCATAGTTGAGTCCTTTGGGAATGACCGTGCTCAGTTGTAAAAAAAATGAGTACCTGGCCGTTAACAGCGTTGTCCATGTCGGGAAAAAAATGTAACAGGCGTCATGTCTCGTTCTTTATGTTTCTGTTGCTGTTGGCCTGGGACCATTTGTAAATCTCTTTGAACACCTTCAGTGGATAGTGCGCTATGTAAAAGCTCAAAAACTGCGTGACACCTCAAACGTTTATATATATATATATATATATATATATATATATATATATATATATATATATATATATATATATAGTTTTAGCAAACGAAACTCATGTGACACACAGTCCTGACGATGGATGAAAAGGCCTGAAACATCGATGTAGACTGACTCCAACACCGTGGTAAATATTAAAATAATAATTCACTCCATTTTTACATGTCGAGAACTATTCGTACCATAATTGTATCCAACACGATTATATATATATATATATATATATATATATATATATATATATATATATATATATATATATATATATATATGATATAATTTAGTGTTAATTATCCATAAAAATAACAGGCTAAAAACGATATTAAAAAACACACACACACAAAAAGACGTGAGCTTTTATATAGAGCAGTATCCACTAAATGTGCTCAAAGCGCTTTACAAAGGGTCTCTGAACAACAGCAACACGTAACACGTAGAACGCGAGATGACGTCTGTTAGGCGATATTACAATTTTTCCAACAGGACATTGCTTTTAACGGCCAGGTACTCATTTTACACCTGAGTACGGTGACAGAATGTGAGTAAAGCGCCTATTCCAAGGACTCATCTATGCGCCGAGCGAGCGAGGCTTGAACCCAGGACCTTCCGATCCGAAAGCGAGTGTCATACCACTAGACCACATTGCTGCACAAAGAGCTGAGTGACGTCAAGATCGTTCCTTCTACAAGTCAAAGTGAAAACCAAGCTGCTAGAAGCTGTGGCTGTAAAAAGTCATAAACAAACAGTAATACATAGAGCAGATTTAGACAAAATGGATCCAATTGGATTCAGTAGTCTGATGTCACGCCGCCCGGCAACGGCGGCCATCTTGGTTCTAAACAAAGAAAATCATTACCTTTTTATTCTTTATGCTGGCTAGAACTTTTCTTATGCCTTGTGATCAGAATGTGTAAAAGTCAAAACATGATCAAATGTATGTGGTTTTCTTCCTCTGGATACCCTTCATGCTCGCCGGAGAAATATTTCATACGGGCGTCCGCCATTGTTCGGATAGTTTAGAGCCAGTGTTGCTAAGTTACCATGCGTCATTAGGAAGGAAGTGACGTTACGACTGTTGAATCCTATTACCAAAAACACAGAACGTTTCGGGCTTAAAACCCTTCTTCAAAAAATAAATAAATGTGATCCCTCGTCTCAAAACGGTATTATGATGATTAAAATGTTGAATATTGAATTTATAGCCAGAAAGCTAAACTTGGGTTGAGTTTGCATATTTTTTTTTGTACGGCTATGTGGTCTAGTGGTATGACACCCGCTTTCGGATCGGAAGGTCCTGGGCTCGAGCCTCGCGCTCGGCATATAGTTGAGTCCTTGGAAAAGGCTCTTTACTCACATTCTCTAACCGTACTCAGGTGTAAAATGAGTACCTGGTCGTTAACAGCATTGTCTTTGTCCGAAAAATTGTAATATCGCCTAACAGGCGTTTTGTCCTGTACTACATGTTAAATGTTGCTGTTGACCAGGGACCCCTTGTAAAGCGCTTTGAGCACGTTTAGTGGATATTGCGCTATATAAAAGCTCAATTTAAAAAAATTATACCGAATAGAATTAATTCAGAATGTTGACCAGTTATGCTCGAATTTGTCTTTTTAGTGTCAGGTTCATCCCGACATAATACCGTTCTGAGACGATGGGTCACAAATAAACAAATAAATAAAATTCCCTTTATTCATCCCATAGAGGAAATTTAATGTCTCTAGGGTCTATTCCAAGAGAAGACTGGAATAACCCAGGCGTCAGCCACAGTGCAGCGCCGTAAATGGAGTTAGGGCGAGGTGACTTGCTCAAGGCCACACAAGGCAGTGGTGGGGGAATCGAACTCCGTACCTTTCGGGCACGAAGCAAAGACTGTACCACTGAGCCACGCTGCCCTCTTCAGAAAACAAATTTTTATTCAGCGATTACAGAAAATTTTCGTACATTTTATTGGTGTGAAATTGGGTGTAAAAGACAGCTGATTGGTCATTATAAATAATCTTTTGGTGCGCATGAAACGTTTTTAGTTTTTGGTCAAATGGTCATTCAAGCAGGAGAAAGATACAAACTATGGTGAATAGAAGTACTTACACTTTAGCATTTGGTTACAAAATATCTAATAATCTTACTTGGATGGGTAGAATCATTCATCTTCCATTTCTTTATATTGATTAAACTCGTTTTGTTATTATCGTGCAATAACGACATACTCGCAAGCTCGTTGTGTTTTAGGGCACGATATAAAATAACTCGTTTAATTAAATACAAAGAGTTCAAAAGTTTATTTTTAGGCAATTTCCAAAATAACAAATACAAGAATATAATATTTTCATCAACAAATCAAGTAAGTAAAATCAATAATAAAGCAAGGCAAATAATGATGATAATAATGATAATAATAATAATAATAATAATAATAATAATAATAATAATAATAATAATAATAATAATAATAAATAATAATAATTGAGCTTTTATATAGCGCAATATCCACTTAACGTGCTCAAAGCGCTTTACAAGGGGTCCCTGGTCAACAGCAACATTTAACATGTAGGACGAGACATGACGCCTGTTAGGCGATATTACAATTTTTCGGACAAAGACAACGCTGTTAACGGCCAGGTACTCATTTTACACCTGAATACGGTGAGAGAATGTGAGTAAAGAGTCTTTTCCAAGGACTCAACTATGCGTCGAGCGAGGCTCGAACCCAGGACCTTCCGATCCGAAAGCGAGTGTCACACCACAAGACCACATAGCCGCACTTAATAATAATAATAATAATAATAATAATAATAATAATAATAATAATAATAATAATAATAATAATATAACAATAACAATAATAATAATAATGACAATAATAATAATAATAACAATAATGATAATAATAATAATAATAATAATAATAATAATGATAATAATGATAATAATAATAATAATAATAATAATAATAATAATAATAATAATAATAATAATAATAATAATAATAATAATAATAATAATAATAACAATAACAATAATAATAAAATGATGATGATAATAATAATAATAATAATAATAATAATAATAATAATAATAATAATAATAATAATAATAATAATAATAATAACAATAACAATAATAATAACAATAACAACAATAATAATAATAACAATAATAATTAATAATAATAATAATAATAATAATAATAATAATAATAATAATAATAATAATAATAATAATAATAATAATAAAGGATGACCGATGACGGAGTGACACAATCTCCCATCCACCTCCCGCCAACTGTGTACTTTGGTATTGTGTGTAGTTTTCTTTCTTCGCGTATTTTCGTGTCTTTATTCATCCCAATAAAATCTATAACGTAAAATCTGTTGCCACGAGCGTTGTGTTCATCTTAATAACACTGTGTTAAGCGTGGCAGAGCGCTCCGGCCTTAGCTCTGTAGCCGAAAGGTAACGAGATTGATCACCCCCCCCCCCCCCTTTTATTTTATTTATTTTTTGCGTGTATGGCCTTGAGCAAGTGACCACATCGCCCTGGGTGAATTTACGGCGCTGCACTCCGGTTGAGGTTTGGGTTATTCCAGTCTACCCTTGGAATAGGATCGGTCAGGGACCCTTTTGTAAATCGCTTTGAGCACCGGGGATTGATCTCGGTCTCCTTGAGTGTGAGGCGAGTGGTCTACCTACTGTGCTATTGGACTCCCCCCCCCCCCCCCCATTAAAACAATGAGCCCGTGATTATGTGGGGTGTTAGACCTGCCTATATAGTAGACATTGCGAATGGCCCAAAATGGCGGTCGTTTGTTGGTTTTAAAGGGTTTTATGGCTCTTGCAGCACATTTAGGTCATATCAGCGCCAGTAAAAAGGAAGAAAATGGGATAGTAAAAAGTTCTAGAATTAGAATTAAAGCACCCACGAAAAGGCAAGACAAAGGGGAACTGGGAACAAATAAGAAACAGATGTAGATTCCAAGAGCATACTATCAATGTACTTAGTTTGAGATCACCTAAAAGTTTCATCCAGACACAAGCACAAGATCTAGCAAAGAGGAATACACTCAAATGCGTACATTATACATTAAAAATAACAAATATAACAATATATAACACAGAGATGATTTACAAGGAAAAAAATATCATCTCTCAAGACGATAACTGTGTATTTGACTGTTACCCTGCCAGCCAGGGCTCCGGCTAGGGCCAGGATAAAAACCAAGTAATCTCATTCCAAGACTACATAAATCAAGTTGGAAAACAGATATAGGGGGATAGAAGCCACAGGAAGTGACCTGCTGTCCAGCATGGGAGGTCAGGAACCCCACCCAGACATAGGGCGATAGAAGACACAGAAAAAGACCTCCCCGCCCACTATGGGAGGTCAAGAACCCCAGCTAGAATGTCATAATTGGGATGTTCGACATACCTATATAAATACACGTCGCGAATCACCCAAAAGTTGTTTTTTTTAAAGGGTTTTACGGCGCTTGCAACACATTCGGGTCATATCAGCGCCAGTAAAAAGGAAGAAAATGGGATAGTAAAACGTAATAGAATTACAATTAAAGCACCCAAGAAAAGGTAAGACAAAGGGGAATTGGTTCAAATAGGGAACATATGTAGATTTCAAGAGCACACCGTCAAAGTACTTAGTTTGAGATAACCTAAACGTCTCATCCTGACACATGCACGTCATGTTGGTTGTGTTCGTTCTCTCTCTAATAACTTTTCCGCCGGTGACGTCACAGGCTATGGGTGACGTCCAATCAAGGGACGCTACTCTTCCGCTAATCTCATTCCCTATCTGTACACGTCGGCTCTCACTAAATTGTATGAGACTATAAAAGTTTACACACATTTTGGTGTTATAGTATTATGGCTGTCTAAAAGAAAACAATAACAAAGAGCTGAGTGACGTCAATATCATTCCATCTATAACAATAAGCAACTAACTCTGATATAATGTGTGTGGTTGTGTGGTCTAGTGGTATGACACTAGCTTTCGGATCGGAAGGTCCTGGGATCGAGCCTCGCTCGACGCATAGTGGAGTCCTTGTAGAAGGCTCTTTACTCAAATTCTATCACCGTACTCGGGTGTAAAATGTGTACCTGGCCGTACACTGCGTTGTATCTGTCCGAAAAAATGTAATTTTCACCTAACAGGCGTCATGTCCCGTCCTATATGTTTAATGTTGCTGTTGGCCAGGGACCCTTGTAAAGCGTTTTCAGCGCGTTTAGTGGATATTGCGCTATATAAATGCTCAATGTTTAAAACTGTACTCGTAATAAGCATCCAAGGCTTGATTGTTTTTGTTGATTGTGGAACCGGGCCTGTGGAACCGGAAGGGCTGTTGCGAGGCAGGGGTGACGTCGCCCTGTTTATCCTCATTAGCTTGCCATCTACAAGCCGCATGTGTCACTTCTGGTTTCGTCGACTGTCTGGGAAATTTAGACGATGGTAAATGCGTAAGCGACACTGGAGTCCATTACATGGAGAGAGAAAAAAAAAAGTAAAGAAAGAAGAGATAAATAAATTAGAGAGAGAGAGAGTGAGAGAGAGAGAGAGAGAGAGAGAGAGAGAGAGAGAGAGAGATAGATAGATAGATAGAGAGAGAGAGAGAGAGAGAGAGGGGGGGGGGGACAAGATAGACAGATAGATAGACGGATATATATATATATATATATATATATATATATATATATATATATATATATATATATATATATATATATATATATATATATATATAGAATCGTGTTGATACAAATATGGTACGAATAGTGCTCGACATGTAACAATGGGGCGAATTATTATTGTAATATTTACCACGATGTTGTAGTCAGTCTACATCGATGTTTCAGGCCTTTTCAGACATCGTCAGGACTGTGTGTTACATGAGTTTGGTTTGTTGTGAGTTGTTGCTTGTTGAACAAACCAAACTCATGTTAACACATAGTCCTGACGATGGCTGAAAAGGCCTGATACATCGATGTAGACTGACTCCAACATCGTGGTAAATATTTAAATAATATATAATATTATATATATATATATATATATAATATATATATATATATATAGATATGAAGGAGAGAGAGAGAGAGAGAGAGAGAGAGAGAGAGAGAGAGAGAGAGAGAGAGAGAGAAAGAGAACTTTCTTTTGTACTTTAAGTGCTTTACAAAGCGTGCGACACATGTGCGTTAATTCAGCGTCAGTTTAAAAAAAAATAAGAAAATGACAAAGGGGAATTGGTTCGAATAGGGAACAAATTATGTAGATACCAAGAGAATAGGGAATTGGATTAGCGGAAGAGTAGCGTCCCTTGATTGGAGGTCACCCATAGTATGTGACGTCACCGGCGGAAAAGTTATTAGAGAGAGAACGTCATGTTGGTTGTGCGTCCTCGCTTCCGGTGAAAGCGGTTTGACACACTTCAAAACCAAATTGACGTTCTCTCTGTAAGGTGACGTCCAATCAAGGGAAGCTCCTCTTCCGCTAATCTCATTTCCTATACCATCAGAGTACTTAGTTTAAGATCACCTAAAAGCTCATCCAGACACAAGTAAGTACAAAATCCACTGAGAGGAACACACAAACATTTCCAAAAAACTTTAACTACACATTTAAACTATTTCCCTCCCAGCCAAGGACTACGACCACGGCCAGGATAAACCAAATAATCTCATTTCAAGACAAAGACAGAAAACAGATATAGGGGTATAGAAAACACAGGATGTAACCATCCTGCCTGCTATGGGAGGTCAAGAACCCCACCCAGAGCCAACTATAGGTGGTCAGAAAACCCTACCCTGAAAGCAAGTTGGAGTTATTGGGGGATAGAGGACACAGTACGTGACCTCCTTACGCACCATGGGAGGTCTGGGGGATAGAAGACACAGTACGTGACCTCCTTACGCACCATGGGAGGTCTGGGGGATAGAAGACAGTGACCTCTTACCCACCACGAGAGGTCTGGGGGATAGAAGACACAGTGACCTCTTACCCACCACGAGAGGTCTGGGGGATAGAAGACACAGTGACCTCTTACCCACCACGAGAGGTCTGGGGGATAGAAGACACAGTGACCTCTTACCCACCACGAGAGGTCTGGGGGATATAAGACACAGTACGTGACCTCCTTACCCACTATGGGAGGTCTGGGGGATAGAAGACATAGTGACCACCTTACCCACCACGAGAGGTCTGGGGGATAGAAGACATAGTGACCACCTTACCCACCACGAGAGGTCTGGGGGATAGAAGACATAGTGACCTTCCCCACCACGAGAGGTCTGGGGGATAGAAGACATAGTGACCTCTTCCCCACCACGAGAGGTCTGGGGGATAGAAGACATAGTGACCTTCCCCACCACGAGAGGTCTGGGGGATAGAAGACATAGTGACCTCCTTACCCACCACGAGAGGTCTGGGGGATAGAAGACATAGTGACCACCTTACCCACCACGAGAGGTCTGAGGGATAGAAGACGCAGTGACCTCTTACCCACCACGAGAGGTCTGGGGGATAGAAGACACAGTGACCTTACCCACCACGAGATGTCTGAGGGATAGAAGACACAGTGACCTCTTACCCACCACGAGAGGTCTGGGGGATAGAAGACACAGTGACCTTACCCACCACGAGATGTCTGAGGGATAGAAGACACAGTGACCTTACCCACCACGAGAGGTTGAGGGATAGAAGACACAGTGACCTTACCCACCACGAGATGTCTGAGCGATAGAAGACACAGTGACCTTACCCACCACGAGATGTCTGAGCGATAGAAGACACAGTGACCTTACCCACCACGAGAGGTCTGGGGGATAGAAGACATAGTGACCACCTTACCCACCACGAGAGGTCTGAGGGATAGAGACACAGTGACCTCTTACCCACCACGAGAGGTCTGGGGGATAGAAGACATAGTGACCTTACCCACCACGAGAGGTCTGGGGGATAGAAGACACAGTGACCTCTTACCCACCACGAGAGGTCTGGGGGATAGAAGACACAGTGACCTTACCCACCACGAGATGTCTGAGGGATTTAAGACATAGTGACCTTCCCCACCACGAGAGGTCTGGGGGATAGAAGACATAGTGACCTCTTACCCACCACGAGATGTCTGGGGGATAGAAGACACAGTGACCTTCCCCACCACGAGAGGTCTGGGGGATAGAAGACATAGTGACCTTACCCACCACGAGAGGTCTGGGGGATAGAAGACATAGTGACCTTACCCACCACGAGAGGTCTGGGGGATAGAAGACAGTACGTGACCTCCTTATCGGCCACGAGAGGTCTGAGGGATAGAAGACACAGTGACCTTACCCACCACGAGAGGTCTGGGGGATAGAAGACATAGTGACCTCTTACCCACCACGAGAGGTCTGGGGGGTAGAAGACACAGTGACCTTACCCACCACGAGAGGTCTGAGGGATAGAAGACACAGTGACCTCTTACCCACCACGAGAGGTCTGGGGGATAGAAGACACAGTGACCTTACCCACCACGAGAGGTCTGGGGGATAGAAGACATAGTGACCTTACCCACCACGAGAGGTCTGGGGGATAGAAGACATAGTGACCTTACCCACCACGAGAGGTCTGGGGGATAGAAGACACAGTACGTGACCTCCTTACCGACCACGAGAGGTCTGGGGGATAGAAGACATAGTGACCTTACCCACCACGAGAGGTCTGGGGGATAGAAGACATAGTGACCTTACCCACCACGAGAGGTCTGGGGGGTAGAAGACACAGTGACCTTACCCACGAGAGGTCTGGGGGATAGAAGACATAGTGACCTCTTACCCACCACGAGAGGTCTGGGGGGTAGAAGACACAGTGACCTTACCCACCACGAGAGGTCTGGGGGATAGAAGACACAGTGACCTCTTACACACCACGAGAGGTCTGGGGGATAGAAGACACAGTGACCTTACCCACCACGAGCGGTCTGGGGGATAGAAGACACAGTACGTGACCTCCTTACCCACCATGGGAGGTCTGGGGGAAAGACGACACAAGTGACCACCTTACTACCCACTATAGGATGGTCATATTGTTTTTGTTTTGTTTTTAAGGGTTTTACGGCGCTTGTAACACATTTAGGTTATATCATTCTTTTCATTTTCTTTTTAATGGTTTTACGGCGCTTGCAACACATTTTTGTTTGTTTGTTTGTTGCTTTAGGTCTCTTCCAACACAATTGAGGTTATATGAGAGACCGCTGAAACAAAAAAACAAGCAATCTAACAAAAATAGTACAAATGTAAATCAAAATCATAACCTAAAGATATCATAAGCTAAATTATAAATAACCAAGAACAAACAGGCAGAAGATTTACAGAGAAAAAAAAAATCCCCTGTCAAAAATACAATCACAAACCAAAGAAGCAGGATAGGCTAGTAAAGAGAAGAAGAAACGACATCACTATCGGATCGTAAACCCATGCGAACATCATAGGTATACGATTCAAGGGTGATGCTCCCATCCAACCACCCGCTGCAACACATTTAGGTTATATCAGCGCCAGTAAAAAGGAAGAAAATGGGATAGTAAAAAGTTCAAGAATTACAATTAAAGCACCCAAGAAAAAGTAAGACGTAGGGGAACTGGGATCAAATCGGGATCAGATGTAGATTCCAAGAGCACACCACCAATGTACTTAGTCTGATATCACCTATAAGTCTCATCCGGACACAAGCACAAAATCCAACAAAGAGGAATACACTCAAATGCTTACATTTTACACTAAAAATAACAAAAATAATAATATATAACAGAGAGATGATTTACAAGGAAAAAAATATCTCCCAAAACAACTATGCATTTGACTGTTTCTCTCCCAGCTAGGACTCCGTCCAGTGCCAGGACAAAACCAAGTAATATCATTCCAAGACAAAGACAGAAAGCATATTGGAAAACATATAAGGGGATAGAAGACACAATATGTACCCCCCTGCCCACTATGGGAGGCCAGGAACACCACCCAGAAGGTCATATCAGCGCAAGTAAAAAGGAAGAAAATGGGATAGTAAAAAGTTTTAGAATTACAATTAAAGAATTCAAGAAAAAGGCAGACAAACTGGAATTGGTTCAAATAGGGAACAGATGTAGATTCCAAGAGCACATTATCAAAGTACTTAGTCTCACCCAGACACAAGCAGAGGTACCAACTAAGAGGAACACACTCAAATGTTTACAAATCATATAATATAATATGTAAACTAAACATAATACAATGCATAACAGAGAGAAGATTTACAAGGAAAAGAAATATCATCTCCCAAAAATGTAACTATACATTCGACTGTTTCCCTCCCAGCCAAGGACTCGGGCCAGGGTCAAGACAAAACAGAGTAATCTCATTCCAAGACAAAGACAGAAAGCAATTGGAAAACAGGTATAGGGGGATGGAAGACACAGTATGTACCTCCCTGTCCACTATGGGTCAGGATCCAGAGATATGGGGAAGAAGACACAGTAAGTACCCCTGCCACTATGGAGGTCAGATCCCACCAGGATATAGGGGATAGAAGACACAGCAAGTACCTCCCTGCCCACTATGGGAGGTCAGGATCCCCACCCAGAGGAAGGTCATAAGTGCGTTGGGCTATCTATCAAAGCTGACAATCTGTGCAGCAAGAATACAGGCAAAGAATGGAATTGGAACATGGGAATGGGATGACAAACTTTATTATCGTCGTCAAATATACTCGGTGTAGTGATGATTATATATAGCCGTAAGATGATGATGATGATGATGATGATGATGATGATGATGATGATGATGGTGATGGTGATGATGATGATGATGATGATGATGATGATGATGATGATGATGATGATGATGATGAATAATGAATGGCGATGGAGATGATATAAAACAAAGTTGAACTTAATAAGAAAGATAAAATAATGAAATCATGAAAAAATAGTTATGCCTCCTCCCTCTCTCTCTCTCCCTCGTTCCTCTCTCTCTGTCCTCTTCTCTCCCTCTCTCTGCTCTCTCTCTCATCTTCCCGTCTCCCTCTCTCTCTCGTCTCTCTCTTTTCTGTCTCTCTCTGTCTCGTGTCTCCTCTCTGCTCTCTCTCTCTTTCTTTCCTCTCTCTCCGTCCCCCCCCCTCTTCTCTCTCTCTCTCACACACATAGACTACTCACACATACACACACCACACACACCCACACACCACCCACGAGCAGTTATTCCATCCCCGTGTCCACATGATAAAATTAGCACACATACATCACATCTGGACACGTGTATAGGTAACGTCATAATAAACCGTCTTTTCTCTCTCACACACCACCACACACAAACACACAAGACACACATACACACACACACATAGACACTCACAACAACCCCACACCACACACACACACACACACACACACAAACGACACACACACACATCTATACCAAATATCACATCAACATAATCACAAATTACAATCCAATAAATTAGAATAGATATTTTAACAAATATCCTTTGGCCGGGAACACTCCATCTCAAATTCATTTTATAATCATATCAGTCCTAATCATTTGAACTAAATTACTTCCATCTATCTGTAAAAGAGATGGGGGGGGGGGGGGGATCTTCAATCTTGTTTGATGGATTATCTATATTCCTTCATGGAATGTCTAGGCGACGATATCAAATAGTACCGTTGCGGAAGGGCGCAATTTTTTTTTATATTTTATTTTAATCTGTCAATATTTAGGAATGTTTTTCCATAGAAACTTTTAACATTTTAAGATTCTTATGTTTTAAATAAAAATAAAATTCCCGTTATTCATTCCAAAGGGAAATGAGCGTCTAAGATCTAAACCAAGGAAAGACTGGAATAACTGGGGAGGGGCAGTGGGGCTCTCAGCTGTGCGGTCTTTGCTTCGTAGCCGGAAGGTACCGAGTTCGATCACCCACCGCTGCGCTGTGCCTGTGGCCTTAAAGCAAGGCACCTCACCCTAGCTCAATTTACGGCGTTGCACTGCAGCTGACGCCCGGGTTATTTCAGTCTTTCCCTTGGAATAGACTCTAGAGAAAAATTTCCCCTATGGGATGAATAAAGAGGAATTTTATATATTTTATTAGCTGTATACCCAGGCGTTAGCCGCAGTGCACGACCGCAAAGTGAGCGAGTCCACTGGTAGATTCGAGATTGGGTCGTGTCCATAAAAAACAAAAGAGCTCGATAGAGCGCAATATCCACTGAAGGTGCTCAAAGCGCTTTACAAGGGGTCCCTGGTCAACAGCAACGTGCTGCCTGTTAGGTGATATTACAATTTTTCGGACAAAGACACTGCTGTTAACGGCCAGGTACTCATTTTACACCCGAGTATGGTGAGAGAATGTGAGGAAAGAGCCTTTTCCAAGGACTCAACTATGTGCTGAGCGCGAAGCTCGAACCCAGGATCTTCCCATCTGAAAGTGAGTGTCATACCATTAGACCACATCGCCATGTCCAACAACCTGATCATCAGTTGACTGACCAACAACCCACTCGTCTCTAGAGTAAGTCAAACGGCCCAGAGATCCACCAAGACAACAACGGCCATGTACTGAGAACTATTAGATGGGGCAAGACAAACGAGAGAAGAGGGGGTTGGTGTTTTCAATGCCGTGTCCAAATTACGCACAACACGGTTGTCTGCTAGAAGAGTCAGAACGCTTGAAAAAGTTCCACTATGGTAGCAAACGCAGCCATTGCCCAAGAATGGGCAGAAGGGATAAGAAAGAACATCTCTAATCAAGATTGCCACACCATATCCAACACCCTGTTCACCTGACTGACCAACAACCCACTCGCCTCTCGAGTAAGTCAAACACCTCAGAAGGTCCACTGTGACAACAACGGCCATGTAATGAGAACTGGTAGATGAGGATGAGAGAAAACGTCCAACAACCCACTTGTTCATATTGCCCGATATTCTTGAGTCTCGCAATCTACTGCCCTACTCTTTTGTTTAAACACATATAAATGTTTCGGCCCGATATTCTTGAGTCTTGCAATCTACTGCCCTACTCTTTTGTTTAAACACATATAAATGTTTTGGCCGATATTCTGAGTCTCGCAATCTACTGCCCTACTCTTTTGTTTAAACACATATAAATGTTTCGGCCGATATTCTTGAGTCTCGCAATCTACTGCCCTACTCTTTTGTTTAAACACATATTAAATGTTTGGCCCGATATTCTTGAGTTCTCGCAATCTACTGCCCTACTCTTTTGTTTAAACACATATAAATGTTTTGGCCGATATTCTTGAGTCTCGCAATATACTGCCCTACTCTTTTGTTTAAACACATATAAATGTTTTGGCCGATATTCTTGAGTCTCGCAATATACTGCCCTACTCTTTTGTTTAAACACATATAAATGTTTTGGCCCGATATTCTTGAGTCTCGCAATCTACTGCCCTACTCTTTTGTTTAAACACATATAAATGTTTTGGCCGATATTCTTGAGTCTCGCAATCTACTGCCCTACTCTTTTGTTTAAACACATATTAATGTTTTGGCCGATATTCTTGAGTCTCGCAATCTACTGCCCTACTCTTTTGTTTAAACACATATAAATGTTTTGGCGATAATTCGAGTCCGCAATCATCCCATCATTTTTACTAATTTTGGCCGTCTTGAGTCTCGCAATCTACTGCCCACTCTTTTGTTTAAACACATATAAATGTTTGCCGATATTTTGAGTCTTGCAATCTATGCCTACTCTTTTGTTTAAACACATATAAATGTTTTGGCCGATATTCTTGAGTCTCGCAATCTACTGCCCTACTCTTTTGTTTAAACACATATAAATGTTTCGGCCCGATATTCTTGAGTCTCACAATCTACTGCCCTACTCTTTTGTTTAAACACATATAAATGTTTCGGCCCGATATTCTTGAGTCTCGCAATCTACTGCCCTACTCTTTTGTTTAAACACATATAAATGTTTTGGCCCGATATTCTTGAGTCTCGCAATCTACTGCCCTACTCTTTTGTTTAAACACATATAAATGTTTTGGCCCGATATTCTTGAGTCTCGCAATCTACTGCCCTACTCTTTTGTTTAAACACATATAAATGTTTTGGCCGATATTCTTGAGTCTCGCAATCTACTGCCCTACTCTTTTGTTTAAACACATATAAATGTTTTGGCCGATATTATTGAGTCTCGCAATCTACTGCCCTACTCTTTTGTTTAAACACATATAATGTTTTGGCCGATATTCTTGAGTCTCGCAATCTACTGCCCCACTCTTTTGTTGAAACACATATAAATGTTTTGGCCCGATATTCTTGAGTCTCGCAATCTACTGCCCCACTCTTTTGTTTAAACACATATAAATGTTTCGGCAAGAAAATTCGTCCTTCAAATTCAATCCCGATCGATATTTTCTCATTTTGGTCCGTCTGGATAGAACACCATTCCACAGACCATCCGAGAATCCAAATCCTTGTCTGTTTTCAAGAAATCCTTTAAAATATTTATTTTTTGATGTCATGTACTTTCTATATTGTTTTGTGTTGATGTAATTTAAAGCGCCAAGAGCCTCATTGTTGAGGATACCGTGCGCTTTATAAGAGTCTATTATTATTATTATTCATTTAATCCCATCCCTCTCACAGGAAAACCCTATCATTTCTTAGTAAATACAAAATCGTTGAATAATGCTTTGAACGCCTTGAATAAAAGTAGGAATTTCTTCTTAATGGATAATTCAGTATCAAAATGACAACCAGCTTTGCCACCAAACGGACAATAACAGTATTCAGACAAGACAAGAGATATAATTCCTGTCGTCTATCTGGAATTTAGTCATATATCTATGTCTTTATTGTTTTTTGTTGTTGGCTGAAGAAGGGTTTTGAGCCCGAAATGTTCCGTGATTGATATTTTGTTCTTTTTTTTTTTTTTTTAAGCTGTTATAACCATTTTTTTTTTTAAGCCTAAACTCAATCGCTTACAAGTCATTAGTTCGATCACAAATTGAATATGCATACACTGGACTTTTATCACAGGTTAAGAATTCAGAAGGAATTGAATCAGAATTCAGTAGGAATTCAGAAAGAATTGAATCAGAATTCAGTAGGAATTGAATAAGAATTCTGTAGGAATTGAATAAAAATTCAGTAAGAATTGAATAAGAATTCAGTAGGAATTCAGAAAGAATTGAATAAGAATTCTGTAGGATTTGAATAAGAATTCAGTAGGAATTGAATAAAAATTCAGAAAGAATTGAATAAGAATTCAGTAGGAATTGAATCAGAATTCAGTAGGAATTGAATCAGAATTCAGTAGGAATTGAATCAGAATTCAGTAGGAATTGAATCAGAATTCAGTAGGAATTGAATAAGAATTCAGTAGGAATTCAGAAAGAATTGAATAAAAATTCAGTAGGATTTGAATAAGAATTCTGTAGGAATTGAATAAGAATTCAGTAAGAATTGAATAAGAATTCAGTAGGAATTGAATAAGAATTCAGTAGGAATTGAATAAGAATTCAGTAGGAATTGAATAAGAATTCAGTAGGAATTGAATAAAAATTCAGAAAGAATTGAATAAGAATTCAGTAGGAATTGAATAAAAATTCAGTAGGAATTGAATAAGAATTCAGTAGGATTTGAATAAGAATTCTGTAGGATTTGAATAAGAATTCAGTAGGAATTGAATAAAAATTCAGTAGGAATTGAATAAGAATTCAGTAGGAATTGAATAAGAATTCAGTAGGAATTGAATAAGAATTCAGTAGGAATTGAATAAGAATTCAGTAGGAATTGAATAAGAATTCTGTAGGATTTGAATAAGAATTCAGTAGGAATTGAATAAAAATTCAGTAGGAATTGAATAAGAATTCAGTAGGAATTGAATAAGAATTCAGTAGGAATTCAGAAAGAATTGAATAAGAATTCTGTAGGATTTGAGTTAGAATTCAGTACGGATTAAATAAGAATTCAGTAAGGATTGAATAAGAATACAGTAGAAAATGAGTAAGAATTCTGTAGGATTTGAATAAGAATTCTGTAGGATTTGAATAAGAATTCTGTAAGAATTGAGTAAGAATTCTGTAGGATTTGAATAAGAATTCTGTAAGAATTGAATAAGAATACAGTAGGAATTGAGTAAGAATTCTGTAGGATTTGAATAAGAATTCTGTAAGAATTGAATAAGAATTCAGTAGGAATTGAGTAAGAATTCAGTAAGGATTGAATAAGAATTCTGTTGGAATTATTTTCTGAGAAAAAGCTGGTTTGTTTGTTTTTAAAGGAATTATGGCACTTGCAGTGCATTTAGGTCATATCAGTGTCGGTAAAAAAAAAGAAAATTGGATGGTGAAAAGTTCTAAGATCACAATGAAAGCACCCAAGAAAAGGTGAAAGAAAGGAGATTTGGTTCAAATAGGAAACAGATGTAGATTCCAAGGGCATACCATCAAATTACTGAGATCATCAAAACGCTTCATCCAGACACAAGCACAGATCCCAACTAAGAGGGACACACATCATATATAATATGGAAACAACACATAATACAGTACGTGACAGAGACACGATTTACAAGACAAAAAACATTATCTCCAAAAACTCTAACTATACATTTGACTGTTTCCCTCTCAGCCAGGGTATCCGACCAGGTCCAGGACAAAACCAAGTAGTCTCATTCCAAGACAAAGACCCAGAAAGCATGTTGGAAAAACAGATATGGGGGGATAGAAGACACTGTAAGTACCTCCCTGCCCACTATGGGAGGTCAGGAACCCCACCCAGAGATATAGGGGGATAGAAGACACTGTAAGTACCTCCCTGCCCACTATGGGAGGTCAGGAACCCCACCCAGAGATATAGGGGGATAGAACACACTGTAAGTACCTCCCTGCCCACTATGGGAGGTCAGGGGGCAGCGTGGCCCAGTGGCACGGTCATTGCTTCATAACTGAAAGGTACCAAGTTCGATCAACCCGCCCCAGCTCAATTTGGGGCTCTGCACTGCGGCTGACGCTTGGGTTATTCCAGTCTTCCCTTAGAATAGACCCTAAAGACAAATTTCCCCTATGGGATGAAAAGGGAATATTTTTTTATTTTTATTTCTTTCAAGGAACCTCACCCAGTTAGACCAAGGTGGACTCAAGGTAACTCGTCGCCCATTCAAAAGATGACACCTTAGGAATGATGAAGTCTATAGCTAGTAAGCGCTTGGCTAAGAAACTCACAACATTGCCATCCGGAAGTATAACGGACTAACACAGACAAAGATTATGTTAGCTGAACGTTTATAGTCTGGTTAATACAGATTAGTGAAAATTACTCATAAACGTGGATGGCAAAAACAAAACAATAACAAAGACAATCGTGGATAGCTCTTACGGTAGAGTCACGCTCTCCCTGGCCAGGCGGAGTTGTCGTACCAGTAAGGTCGCGGGTTTGAACCAACATCGTCGCCGCAAAAAGTTTTATTCTCTATTGTCTTCTAGCACTTTCCTACTCACTTGATTTCTTATTCATTCTATCTATAACGCTCACACTTCCATCTATTAAAAATCTGTTCACAAAACCTTGATTCCCAGACTACTACACTTACACTATCAAACCTTGATTCCCAGACTACTACACTTACACTATCAAACCTCAATTCCCAGACTACTACACTTACACTATCAAACCTCAATTCCCAGACTACTACACTTACACTATCAAACCTCGATTCCCAGACTACTACACTTACACTATCAAACCTTGATTCCCAGACTACTACACTTACACTATCAAACCTCAATTCCCAGACTACTACACTTACACTATCAAACCTCAATTCCCAGACTACTACACTTACACTATCAAACCTCAATTCCCAGACTACTACACTTACACTATCAAACCTTGATTCCCAGACTACTACACTTACACTATCAAACCTCAATTCCCAGACTACTACACTTACACTATCAAACCTTGATTCCCAGACTACTACACTTACACTATCAAACCTCAATTCCCAGACTACTACACTTACACTATCAAACCTCAATTCCCAGACTACTACACTTACACTATCAAACCTCAATTCCCAGACTACTACACTTACACTATCAAACCTCAATTCCCAGACTACTACACTTACACTATCAAACCTCAATTCCCAGACTACTACACTTACACTATCAACCTCAATTCCCAGACTACTACACTTACACTATCAAACCTCAATTCCCAGACTACTACACTTACACTATCAAACCTCAATTCCCAGAATACTACACTTACAATATCAAACCTTGATTCCCAGACTGCTACACCGACACACCATCAAAAGGTAGGCTTGTACTTTTTCACCTCCACCATGACGTGGTGAATGTTGATGAGCTCATGCTTGACTTGAGAATTACGGAATGCCGGCTGGGACAGAATCTTCTGGAATCGGTGATAGTATTGGATGAGCAGGGTCAAGGCGCCCTATGGACATCAAACAAATAAATAAACAAACACCACCAACATCATCTCTCATCATCATCATCATCATCATCACCGTCATCACCATCATCATCACTAACTCATAAATACTATTCTCACCATCATTATTATAATTTTTACTATCATCATCATCATCATCATCACTAACTCATAAATACTATTCTCACCATCATTATTATAATTTTTACTATCATCATCATCATCATCACTAACTCATAAATACGATTCTCACCATCATTATTATAATTTTTACTATCATCATCATATCATCACTAACTCATAAATACTATTCTCACCATCATTATTATAATTTTTACTATCATCATCATCATCATCACTAACTCATAAATACGATTCTCACCATCATTATTATAATTTTTACTATCACTATCATCGGCCTGGTGATGTACACAACAGTTACAATGTGCGATTATGCGTTCTAGTGGTATGAAACTCGCTTTCGGGTCAGAAAGTCCTCGGTTCGAGCCTCGCTCAGCGCATAGTTGAGTCCTTGGAGAAAGCTCTTTACTCATATTCTCTCATTGTACTTGGGTGTAAAATGAGTCAAATGTATAGTTAGTGTTTTTGGAGATGATGATTTTTGTCTTGTAAATCGTCTCTCTGTCACGCAATGTATTATGTTTTGTATACATATTATATATGATCATCATCATCATCACCATCACCATCACCATCATCATCATCATCACCATCATCATCATCACCATCACCATCATCATCACATCATATCATCATCACCATCACCATCATCATCACCATCATCATCATCATCTCATCATCACCATCACCATCACCATCACCATGATCATCATCATCATCACCATCACCATCATCATCACCATCATCATCATCACCATCATCATCATCATCACCATCAATCATCTATCATCATTCATCAATCATCATCATCATCATATCATCATCACTCATCATCATCACCATCATCATACTCATCAACCATTCTCATCATCATATCATTCACATTTCTACTTTATCATCATCATCATCATCATCATCATCATCATCATCATCATCACACTCATCATCATTCACCATCATCATCATCACATATCATCATCATCATCATCATCATCATCATCATCATCACATCATCATCATCATCATCACATCATCACACTCATCATCTGCTCACCATCATCATCATATTTACTATCCATCATCATCATCACTCATCATCATCATCATCACTACTCATCATCATCCACCACAATTCTACAATTCTTACCTCATCATCATCATCCATCATCATCTCATCATCATCACCATCCACCACCAACACACCTACATCATTCCCCACCACCACTACACACCAACTATTACTATCTCAATCTCATCTCACATCATCTATCTATCACACATCTCTATGCTCATTCTTCAATTTAACCTCATCACTTCTTTGTGATGGACTCAAGCCTTATCAGTCTTTAACTTTACATCATCGCCCTGGTGATGGACACAACAGTTACAATGGGTATGCAGTCAAGTGGTATGAAACTCGCTTTCGGATCAGAAGGTCCTCAGTTCGAGCCTCGCTTGGCGCATAGTTCGGTCCTTGGAGAAAGCTCTTTACTCATATTCTCTCACTGTACTCGGGTGTAAAATGAGTACCTGGCCATTAACAGCGTTGTTTCTGTCCGAAAAATAAAATGGAACATCCATCGCCTAACAGGTGTAATGTCCTGTACTAGATGGTAAATATTGCTGGTGACCAGGGACCACTTGTAAAGCGCTTTGAGCACATTTAGTGGATATTGCACTATATAAAAGTTAAATTTTTTTTTAATTATTTTTTTTTTGCCTGTTTGTTTGTTTTGCAATTGATGGTTCCTCTGAGACTTCTTGCTGCTGTGCCTGTCAAGCTATTGACATGGACGCTTTTTTTACTATTATCTTATATGTTTTTGTTTTGTTTTTAAGGGTTTTACGGCGCTTGCAACACATTACGGTCATATCAGCGCCAGTAAAAAGGAAGAAAATGGGATAGTAAAAAGTTCTAGAATTACAATTAAAGCACCCAAGAAAATGTAAGACAAGGGGAATTGGTTCAAATAGGGATCAGATGTAGATTCCAAGAGCACCCCACCAATGTACTTAGTTTGAGATCACCTAAAAGTCTCATCCAGACACAAGCACAGGTCCCAACGAAGAGGAATAAACTCAAATGTTTACAAATCATATAATATAATATGTAAACTAAACATAATACAATGCATAACAGATTTACAAGGAGAAAAATATAATCTCCTAAAACTATAACTATACATTCGACTGTTTCCCTCCCAGCAAAGGAACTCTGGCCAGGGTCAGGACAAAACTAAGTAATCTCATTCCAAGACAACTATAGGAAACAATTGGAAAACGGGTAAGGGGGGATAGAAGACACAGCATGTACCTCCCTGCCCACTATGGGAGGTCAGGATCCCCACCCAGCTATTATCTTATAGTACGAGTCGAGTTATTCAATCAACATACACAGCATGGACTTTTGAAAATTATGTCAGTTATCGTATACCGTATTAAAATTAATCGAATAAACATTTCAGTGGTTTTATTATTTACCCTAAAAGCGGTACGGTCTTTGCTTTTTACCCAAAAGGTACCGAGTTCGATCACCCGCTGCACTGTGTGGCCTTGAGCAAGTCACCTCGCCCTAATTCAATCTGCGGAGCTGTTCAGCGGCTGATGCCTGGATTACTCCAGTCTTCCCTTGGAATAGACCCAGGGGAAAAATTTCCCCTTTGGGATTAATCAAGGGAATTCTATTATTTATCTTATCTTTACTTATTTATTATAAAATATATTTTGCCCCTGAAATCAACCGATGATGAATTTAGTCTTGTGTTTCAGTCCTCATGTTTCATTGATAAAGGGGAAAACCTGAAACGTCCAAAGTATCCGTCTTCGTTTAACTCATTCAACCCTAACACCGACTATACCTATATCCTATAGTAATCTGGACATTTGCGTTGAGTATGTTACAATTGCTCTTATTATTTTAATACATTTTTTCCCATTTTGAAAAGTAGCAAAAATCTCTAGGATTGAGTGAGATAATAAATTGGAGCTTACATTTCAATAATTATTGTTATATTTTTCTTTGGACAATAAAGTTTGATTCCTTTCAAAGGCGACTGGACCCCACTTACTCTCCTCTCCCTGCAGGTTGTGGGTTTGACCCTGTTCCACTCGGCTCTCCCAGTCCTTGACGAATGAGATCAGGCCGCCGAAATGAGGGGCCAGAATCTCCTCCACAAACTCCTGAGTCCTGGCGGCCAACAGGTCACGGTACATGTCAGGCCTCTTTGGAATCGTCCGTCGTTCTTTCCTGGAAGACGGAACGGAACAAGAGTCGTGTCAGAATACTGGTTCGTCTGTTTTTGTTTTTAAGGGTTTTACAGCGCTTGAAAACACACTGAGGTCATTGAGCGATAAATTTCACTGTTTCGTCTAAGCCAAAATTGACCACATTCACTTGGACAGTAAAAGTAAGAAAAAGAAAAATTTGAACACCGGAAGTGCGTTATGTAGACACCTTCAAACTTCCAATCAAAAGTTAAATGATTGCTAAAAGCACATTTCAATTTCCTCATACTGTAAAC
>NC_088368.1:46620598-46700598 GCF_034508935.2 Berghia stephanieae | reverse complement strand
GATATAGGGGGATAGAAGACACAGTATGTACCACCCTGTCCACTATGGGAGGTCAGGAACCCCATCCAGATAATACAAAGTGAGACTACACTGTTAGAAGTTGTGGACTGTAAAAAGTAACAAACAAAAATTTATTTAACCATCTCCTTACCAACTACAGGAGAATCGTCACAATCGTTACCATACAATGTACGTTTTTCGTACACAAAACTTGTAAGTACATCACAAAATTTGAAGACAAATCTTTGTATCGTTTAAATGAACTTAAATATTCTGTAGAACAAAGTTATGTTTTGGACGCTCTTAGGCTTGAGTTTTTAACTGATCAATTTTAGTGTTAGGTCGGCTTGACATTTTGGTAAAAACATTGAAATTGTTTGGCAAGGAAACAGATTCCAAAAAAAAATTTTTAAAGAACAAAATACCAAATATTGAAATTTTCGGGCTCAAAACCCTTCTTCAGCCAACAACAGAAAATATTGAAAACATACAAGCATTACTAATAACAACAAACTAGATTGATGACAAGAGAACTTTTCAGTACGTCCTCTCTGTCTGTTCGTTGTTAAGGTGTTACGGCGCTTGCAACACATTTAGGTCATATCAGCGCCAGTAAAAAGGAAGAAAATGAGATGGTAAAAAGATTCTAGATGTACAGTTGAAAAGATTTGAGAAAAAAGTAAGACAAAAGGGAACGGTTCAAATAGGGAACAGATGTAGATTCCAAGAGCAGACTTGCCAAATTGAAAACTTCAAATTTAGTAATTTTAATGTCAATTTTTAGTAATTTGACAAGGAAATTCGTAATTTCTGAAATTGTGTATGAACAACCACAATATTATAATTATTATTATCATCATTATTATAGTAGTAGTAGTAATAGTAGTAGTAGTAGTAGTAGTAGTAGTAGTAGTAGTAGTAGTAGTAGTAGTAGTAGTAGTAGTAGTAGTAGTGGTAGTACTAGTAGTAGTAGATGTTGTTGTTCTTCTTCTTCTTATCATTATTATTATTATTATTATTATTTTTATTATCATTTATGTATTACTAAGAATTATAAATTCGTAATTTTCCATAAAATTTCGTATTTGGCCATGAAATTTGTCTAAAATTTGTAAAATTACGAAAAATTCGTAAGATTCGGCATGTATGCAAGAGCACACTATCAATGTCCTTAGTTTGAGATCACCTAAAAATCAAATCTCACTCAGACACCAACACAAGATCCCACCAAGAGGAACGCACTCAAATATTTACAAATCATATGTTAAAAATAAAACAACAGCACATAATAGAGAGATGATTTACAAGGAAAAAAATATCATCCAAAACTATACTGTTCGACTGTTTCCCTCCCAGCCAAGGACTCCAGTCAGGGTCAGGACAAAACTAAGTAATCTCATTCCAAAACAAAGACAGAAAGTAATTGAAAAACAAATATAGGGGGATAGAAGACACGGCATGTACCTCCTGACCTCCACTATGGGAGGTCAGGAACCCCACCCAGAGGTCCTCTCTGTCTTGGAATGTAAGGTTTATATAGAGCAATATCAACTAAACATGCTCAAAGCTCTTTACAAGGGGTCCCAAGCCAACAGTAACACTTAATATATAGGACAAGACATGATGCCTGTTAGGCAATATTACAATTCTTGCCGACAAAGAAAATGCTGCTAAGCTACTCATTTCAACCCGAGTATAAAGAGAGAATGCAAGTAAGGAGCCTTTTCCAAGAAGGACTCAACTATGGCCCGCTCTCAGATCGGGACACGAACCCAAGACCATCCCGATCCAAAAGAGAAAGAGAGAGAAAGAGAGAGAGAGAGTCATACCACTAAACCACACGGCCACAAGACAAACAAGACGATATCATCACTTACATAATGAGGTCGGTTGTCGATATGACCCAACCTGCTTGGGTCACACTCTCGAACGCTTTGGATATTGAGGTGCACGATGTACTCAAACCTGGAGTTCAGGTTTTTCAGTGTCGTCTCCCAGTACCTAAACATTGGAGAGAAACAAATGAATTTTTTAAAAATGGTTCAATCTTAGCATTTATATAGCACAATATCCACTAAATGGGACTCAAACCACTTACAATAGTGTTCCAAGCTAACAGAAACATTTAACATGTGGGCCGAGACATCATCACCATCACCACCACTGCCATCATCACATTCATCGTCATCACCACCACCACCCCCATCAAGATCACGTCATCACCATCACCATCCTCCCACTATTTACCTGTCCAAAGCAGGAATCTTCCTATTCGCCATGATCGTTTGGTATCGGTAGATGATATGTGTAGACAGAAATAGACCAATCGCATCGTAGCAGTCAGAAATGCTGTCCTCCATTAATTTCTACAAATGAGAAAAGAAAAAAAAAAGAATTTATCACTACAAACTCCTGAGATTTTTTAAAGAAAAAATCTAGTCCAATTATTCAGGGGGGAGGGGGGAGGGGGTAGAGCACTGGGTGGAGTCACATTCTCTCACCATACTCAGGTGTAAAATGAGTACATGGCCGTTAACGGCAGTGTCTCTGTCAATGAAATGAACTATTGCCCAACAAGCAGCACGTCTTGCCCTAAATGTTTCAGCATTGCTTTTGGCCAGGGACCCCTTTTAAAGCACATTGAGCACGTTTAGTGGATATTGTGGTTTATAAATTCCTTAGTCCAATCAAACTGGACGTTTTAAAAAACTTAAGCTTTTATATAGCACAATATCCACTAAACGTGCACAAAGCGTTTTACAAAGGGTCCCTGACCTACAGCAACATTAACATGTAGAACGAGACACGACGCCTGATAGAGAATTGTTTCCAACAGAGACAACGCTGTTAATGACCAGGTACTCATTTTACACCCGAGTTCAGTGAGAGAATGCGAGTAAAGAGCCTTTTTCAAGGACTCAACTATGCGCCGAGCAAGGCTCGAACCCAAAACCATCTGACCCGAAAGCGAGTGTCATACCACAAGACCACATAGCCGCACGATAAAATCGAGTCTTACCAGGAACATCGCCAATGTCTTTCCCAGGATGCTTTCAAACAGGTTCTGCGTTCCTATCCCGGAGACCATGAAGAAATCGCACAGGAAGAGGAACTCCCTGCAGGCATTGTCCATCAAGGCAAAGTGAAGGCTCCGGAATATGTTCTCAAACGAGTACTGAATTAGAAATAAGAATGGAAAAAAATAGAGTTTTTTCTAAAGTTAATAAAAAGCTATGGAATTACTTCCCTTGGTTATCAATATAATCATTATCATCACCACCATCGTCGTCATTGTCAACATCGTCATCATCTATCAGCATCATCATCATCATCATCTATCAGCATCATCACTATGGTTGTCACAGAAGTCAGCATCTCACAACCTACCATCATCACCATTATTACAACTACAACACACCCTAGCCTGATGCATGGGGTACGAAGGCTACAACAACCATCATCACCACTATTACAACTACAACACACCCTAGCCTGAAGCATGGGGTACGAAGGCTACAAAAACCATCATCACCACTATTACAACTACAACACACACTAGCCTGATGCATGGGGTACGAAGGCTACAACAACCATCATCACCACTATTACAACTACAACACACCCTAGCCTGATGTATGGGGTACGAAGGCTACAACAACCATCATCACCATTATTACAACTACAACACACCCTAGCCTGATGCATGGGGTACGAAGGCTACAACAACCATCATCACCACTATTACAACTACAACACACCCTAGCCTGATGCATGGGGTACGAAGGCTACAACAATCATCATCACCACTATTACAACTACAACACACCCTAGCCTGATGTATGGGGTACGAAGGCTACAACAACCATCATCACCATTATTACAACTACAACACACCCTAGCCTGATGCATGGGGTACGAAGGCTACAACAACCATCATCACCACTATTACAACTACAACACACCCTAGCCTGATGCATGGGGTACGAAGGCTACAACAACCATCATCACCACTATTACAACTACAACACACCCTAGCCTGATGCATGGGGTACGAAGGCTACAACAACCATCATCACCACTATTACAACTACAACACACCCTAGCCTGATGCATGGGGTACGAAGGCTACAACAACCATCATCACCACTATTACAACTACAACACACCCTAGCCTGATGCATGGGGTACGAAGGCTACAACAACCATCATCACCATATTACAACTACAACACACCCTAGCCTGATGCATGGGGTACGAAGGCTACAACAACCATCATCACCATTATTACAACTACAACACACCCTAGCCTGAACATGGGGTACGAAGGCTACAACAACCATCATCACCATTATTACAACTACAACACACCCTAGCCTGATGCATGGGTACGAAGGCTACAACAACCATCATCACCACATTAAACTACAACACACTAGCCTGATGCATGGGTACGAAGGCTCAACAACCATCATCACCATTATTACAACTACAACACACCCTAGCCTGATGATGGGTACGAAGGCTACAACAACCATCATCACATATTACAACTACAACACCCTAGCTGACATGGGGTACGAAGGCTACAAACCATCATCACCACTATTAAACTACAAACACCCTAGCCTGATGATGGGGTACGAAGGCTACAACAACCATCATCACATATTACAACTACAAAACCCTAGGATGCTGGTACGAAGGCACAAAACCTCATCACATATTACAACTACAACACACCTAGCCTGATCATGGGTACGAAGGCTACAACAACCATCATCACCACTATTACAACTACAACACACCCTAGCCTGAATGGGTCGAAGGTACAACAACCATCATCACCATATTACAACTACAACACACCTAGCCTGATGCATGGGGTACGAAGGCTACAACAACCATCATCACCACTATTACAACTAAACACACCTAGCCTGAGCATGGTACGAAGGCTACAACAACCATCATCACCATATTACAACTACAACACACCCTAGCCTGATGGGGTACGAGGCAACAACCATCATCACCATATTACAACTACAACACACCCTAGCCTGACATGGGTACGAAGGCTACAAAACCTCACACTTAAACTAACACCTAGCTGATGCATGGGGTAGAAGGAGCTGATGGTCGAAGCAACACATCCACTATTACAACTACAACCACCTAGCCTGATGATGGGGTACGAAGGCTACAACAACCATCATCACCATATTACAACACAACAACCTAGCCTGATGATGGGGTACGAAGGCTCAACAACCATCATCACCATATTACAACTACAACACACCCTAGCTGACATGGGGTACGAAGGCTACAACAACCATCATCACCATATTACAACTACAACACACCTAGCCTGATGATGGGGTACGAAGGCTACAACAACCATCATCACATATTACAACTACAACACACCTAGCTGATATGGGTACGAAGGCTACAACAACCATCATCACCATATTACAACTACAACACACCCTAGCCTGATGCTGGGGTACGAAGGCTACAACAACCATCATCACCATATTACAACTACACACACCTAGCCTGACATGGGGTACGAAGGCTACAACAACCATCATCACCATATTACACTAAACACACCCTAGCTGACATGGGGTACGAAGGCTACAACAACCATCATCACCATATTACAACTACAAACACCCTAGCCTGAGATGGGGTACGAAGGCTACAACAACCATCATCACCATATTACAACTACAACACACCCTAGCCTGTGCATGGGTAGAGGCTACAACAACCATCATCACCATATTACAACTACAAACACACCCTAGCCTGATGCATGGGGTACGAAGGCTACAACAACCATCATCACCATTATTACAACTACAACACACCCTAGCCTGATGCATGGGGTACGAAGGCTACAACAACCATCATCACCATTATTACAACTACAACACACCCTAGCCTGATGCATGGGGTACGAAGGCTACAACAACCATCATCACCATTATTACAACTACAACACACCCTAGCCTGATGCATGGGGTACGAAGGCTACAACAACCATCATCACCATTATTACAACTACAACACACCCTAGCCTGATGCATGGGGTACGAAGGCTACAACAACCATCATCACCATTATTACAACTACAACACACCCTAGCCTGATGCATGGGGTACGAAGGCTACAACAACCATCATCACCATTATTACAACTACAACACACCCTAGCCTGATGCATGGGGTACGAAGGCTACAACAACCATCATCACCATATTACAACTACAACACACCCTAGCCTGATGCATGGGGTACGAAGGCTACAACAACCATCATCACCATTATTACAACTACAACACACCCTAGCCTGATGCATGGGTACGAAGGCTACAACAACCATCATCACCATATTACAACTACAACACACCCTAGCCTGATGCATGGGGTACGAAGGCTACAACAACCATCATCACCATTATTACAACTACAACACACCCTAGCCTGATGCATGGGGTACGAAGGCTACAACAACCATCATCACCATTATTACAACTACAACACACCCTAGCCTGATGCATGGGGTACGAAGGCTACAACAACCATCATCACCATTATTACAACTACAACACACCCTAGCCTGATGCATGGGGTACGAAGGCTACAACAACCATCATCACCATTATTACAACTACAACACACCCTAGCCTGATGCATGGGTACGAAGGCTACAACAACCATCATCACCATTATTACAACTACAACACACCCTAGCCTGATGCATGGGGTACGAAGGCTACAACAACCATCATCACCATATTACAACTACAACACACCCTAGCCTGATGCATGGGGTACGAAGGCTACAACAACCATCATCACCATTATTACAACTACAACACACCCTAGCCTGATGCATGGGGTACGAAGGCTACAACAACCATCATCACCACTATTACAACTACAACACACCCTAGCCTGATGCATGGGGTACGAAGGCTACAACAACCATCATCACCATATTACAACTACAACACACCCTAGCCTGATGCATGGGGTACGAAGGCTACAACAACCATCATCACCATTATTACAACTACAACACACCCTAGCCTGATGCATGGGGTACGAAGGCTACAACAACCATCATCACCATATTACAACTACAACACACCCTAGCCTGATGCATGGGGTACGAAGGCTACAACAACCATCATCACCATTATTACAACTACAACACACCCTAGCCTGATGCATGGGGTACGAAGGCTACAACAACCATCATCACCATTATTACAACTACAACACACCCTAGCCTGAGCATGGGGTACGAAGGCTACAACAACCATCATCACATATTACAACTACAACACACCCTAGCCTGATGCATGGGGTACGAAGGCTACAACAACCATCATCACCATATTACAACTACAACACACCCTAGCCTGATGCATGGGGTACGAAGGCTACAACAACCATCATCACCATTATTACAACTACAACACACCCTAGCCTGATGCAGGGGTACGAAGGCTACAACAACCATCATCACCATATTACAACTACAACACACCCTAGCCTGATGCATGGGGTACGAAGGCTACAACAACCATCATCACCATATTACAACTACAACACACCCTAGCCTGATGCATGGGGTACGAAGGCTACAACAACCATCATCACCATTATTACAACTACAACACACCCTAGCCTGATGCATGGGGTACGAAGGCTACAACAACCATCATCACCATTATTACAACTACAACACACCCTAGCCTGATGCATGGGGTACGAAGGCTACAACAACCATCATCACCACTATTACAACTACAACACACCCTAGCCTGATGCATGGGGTACGAAGGCTACAACAACCATCATCACCATTATTACAACTACAACACACCCTAGCCTGATGCATGGGGTACGAAGGCTACAACAACCATCATCACCATTATTACAACTACAACACACCCTAGCCTGATGCATGGGGTACGAAGGCTACAACAACCATCATCACCACTTATTACAACTACAACACACCCTAGCCTGATGCATGGGGTACGAAGGCTACAACAACCATCATCACCATTATTACAACTACAACACACCCTAGCCTGATGCATGGGGTACGAAGGCTACAACAACCATCATCACCATTATTACAACTACAACACACCCTAGCCTGATGCATGGGGTACGAAGGCTACAACAACCATCATCACCACTATTACAACTACAACACACCCTAGCCTGATGCATGGGGTACGAAGGCTACAACAACCATCATCACCACTATTACAACTACAACACACCCTAGCCTGATGCATGGGGTACGAAGGCTACAACAACCATCATCACCATTATTACAACTACAAACACCCTAGCCTGACACATGGAGGTACGAAGGCTACAACAACCATCATCACCACTATTACAACTACAACACACCCTAGCCTGATGCATGGGGTACGAAGGCTACAACAACCATCATCACCATTATTACAACTACAACACACCCTAGCCTGACACATGGGGTACGAAGGCTACAACAACCATCATCACCACTATTACAACTACAACACACCCTAGCCTGATGCATGGGGTACGAAGGCTACAACAACCATCATCACCATTATTACAACTACAACACACCCTAGCCTGATGCATGGGGTACGAAGGCTACAACAACCATCATCACCATTATTACAACTACAACACACCCTAGCCTGATGCATGGGGTACGAAGGCTACAACAACCATCATCACCATTATTACAACTACAACACACCCTAGCCTGACACATGGGGTACGAAGGCTACAACAACCATCATCACCACTATTACAACTACAACACACCCTAGCCTGACACATGGAGTACGAAGGCTACAACAACCATCATCACCATTATTACAACTACAACACACCCTAGCCTGATGCATGGGTACGAAGGCTACAACAACCATCATCACCATTATTACAACTACAACACACCCTAGCCTGATGTATGGGGTACGAAGGCTACAACAACCATCATCACCATTATTACAACTACAACACACACTAGCCTGATGCATGGGGTACGAAGGCTACAACAACCATCATCACCATTATTACAACTACAACACACCCTAGCCTGACACATGGAGTACGAAGGCTACAACAACCATCATCACCATTATTACAACTACAACACACCCTAGCCTGACACATGGAGTACGAAGGCTACAACAACCATCATCACCATTATTACAACTACAACACACCCTAGCCTGATGCATGGGGTACGAAGGCTACAACAACCATCATCACCATTATTACAACTACAACACACCCTAGCCTGATGCATGGGGTACGAAGGCTACAACAACCATCATCAACATTATTACAACTACAACACACCCTAGCCTGATGCATGGGGTACGAAGGCTACAACAACCATCATCACCATTATTACAACTACAACACACCCTAGCCTGATGCATGGGGTACGAAGGCTACAACAACCATCATCACCATTATTACAACTACAACACACCCTAGCCTGATGCATGGGGTACGAAGGCTACAACAACCATCATCACCATATTACAACTACAACACACCCTAGCCTGATGCATGGGGTACGAAGGCTACAACAACCATCATCACCATTATTACAACTACAACACACCCTAGCCTGATGCATGGGGTACGAAGGCTACAACAACCATCATCACCATTATTACAACTACAACACACCCTAGCCTGATGCATGGGGTACGAAGGCTACAAAAACCATCATCACCATTATTACAACTACAACACACCCTAGCCTGATGTATGGGGTACGAAGGCTACAACAACCATCATCACCACTATTACAACTACAACACACCCTAGCCCACCAAGAGGTAAAGACACCGAAATGTTTACAAATCATATGTTCAAAATATAACATATAACAGTACATCAGAGACAGATGGTTTGGGAGGGAAAAAAGTATCATCGTCCAAAACTGTAGTAACTGTACATTTAACGATTTTCCTCCAAGACAAAGATTTCGCCCAAGGCCAGGACAAAACCAAGTAAAAAAATAATCTCATTCCAAGACAAAGACAAGAGGCAAGTTGGAAAACACAGTATTTGGCCTCCTTGTGGTATAGAAGACACAGTAAGCGGCCTCCTTGTGGTGTAGAAGACAAAGTAAGCGGCCTCCTTGTGATATAGAAGACACAGTATGTGGCATCCTTGTGATATAGAAGACACAGTATGTGGCCTCCTTGTGGTATAGAAGACACAGTAAGTGGCCTCCTTGTGGTATAGAAGACACAGTATGTGGCCTCCTTGTGGTATAGAAGACACAGTAAGTGGCCTCCTTGTGGTATAGAAGACACAGTATGTGGCCTCCTTGTGGTATAGAAGACACAGTATGTGGCCTCCTTGTGGTATAGAAGACACAGTATGTGGCCTCCTTGTGGTATAGAAGACACAGTAAGTGGCCTCCTTGTGGTATAGAAGACACAGTAAGTGGCCTCCTTGTGGTATAGAAGACACAGTAAGTGGCCTTCTTGTGGTATAGAAGACACAGTAAGTGGCCTCCTTGTGGTATAGAAGACACAGTAAGTGGCCTCCTTGTGGTATAGAAGACACAGTAAGTGGCCTCCTTGTGGTATAGAAGACACAGTAAGTGGCCTCCTTGTGGTATAGAAGACACAGTAAGTGGCCTCTTTGTGGTATAGAAAACACAGTAAGTGGCCTCCTTGTGGTATAGAAAACACAGTAAGTGGCCTCCTTGTGGTATAGAAGACACAGTAAGTGGCCTCCTTGTGGTATAGAAGACACAGTAAGCGGCCTCCTTGTGGTATAGAAGACACAGTAAGTGGCCTCTTTGTGGTATAGAAAACACAGTAAGCGGCCTCCTTGTGGTATAGAAGACACAGTAAGTGGCCTCCTTGTGATATAGAAGACACAGTAAGTGGCCTCCTTGTGGTATAGAAGACACAGTAAGTGGCCTCTTTGTGGTATAGAAGACACAGTAAGTGGCCTCCTTGTGGTATAGAAGACATAGTAAGCGGCCTCCTTGTGGTATAGAAGACACAGTAAGTGGCCTCCTTGTGATATAGAAGACACAGTAAGTGGCCTCCTTGTGGTATAGAAGACACAGTAAGTGGCCTCCTTGTGGTATAGAAGACATATTTTTTTAATTCAGAAAAGTGAGTGGAGCAGGCACTTATGTTGGTAACAACAAGATATGAAGTGAGTAGAAAAGTGCCAGAAGACAATAGAGAATAAAAATTTATTTCGCGGCGGTGGTGGGGTTGAACCTGCGACCTTACTGGTACGACAACTCCGCCTGGCAGGTGAGAGCGTGGCTCTACCGTGTGAGCTATCCACGAACACAAAAATATTCGTTTCAAACCCAAAGTCATTTCTAGATCCCTCTCTCACCCACTTCTAGATCGGCGATCTCAAGAAGTGGGTGAGAGAGGGATCTAGAAATGACTTTGGGTTTGAAACGAATATTTTTGTGTTCGTGGATAGCTCACACGGTAGAGCCACGCTCTCACCTGCCAGGCGGAGTTGTCGTACCAGTAAGGTCGCAGGTTCAAACCCCACCACCACCGCGAAAAAAATTTTTATTCTCTATTGTCTTCTGGCACTTTTCTACTCACTTCATATCTTGTTGTTACCAACATAAGTGCCTGCTCCACTCACTTTTCTGAATTAAAAAAATTCACCCCATACACCGGAGCATACTCAATGTCTCAATCGTTTCTATGTTATATGTTTGTGATGAGAATATTGGCTATTAAGCTTAACTGCTGGTCAAAATTACTTCGCGATGGTGGTGAACGAATCGGCGATCTCAAGAAGTGGGTGAGAGAGGGATCTAGAAATGACTTTGGGTTTGAAACGAATATTTTTGTGTTCGTGGATAGCTCACACGGTAGAGCCACGCTCTCACCTGCCAGGCGGAGTTGTCGTACCAGTAAGGTCGCAGGTTCAAACCCCACCACCGCCGCGAAATAAATTTTTATTCTCTATTGTCTTCTGGCACTTTTCTCCTCACTTCATATCTTGTTGTTACCAACATAAGTGCCTGCTCCACTCACTTTTCTGAATTAAAAAAATTCACCCCATACACCGGAGCATACTCAACGTCTCAATCGTTTCTATGTTATATGTTTGTGATGAGAATATTGGCTATTAAGCTTAACTGCTGGTCAAAATTACTTCGCGATGGTGGTGAACGAATCGGCGATCTCAAGAAGTGGGTGAGAGAGGGATCTAGAAATGACTTTGGGTTTGAAACGAATATTTTTGTGTTCGTGGATAGCTCACACGGTAGAGCCACGCTCTCACCTGCCAGGCGGAGTTGTCGTACCAGTAAGGTCGCAGGTTCAAACCCCACCACCGCCGCGAAATAAATTTTTATTCTCTATTGTCTTCTGGCACTTTTCTACTCACTTCATATCTTGTTGTTACCAACATAAGTGCCTGCTCCACTCACTTTTCTGAATTAAAAAAATTCACCCCATACACCGGAGCATACTCAATGTCTCAATCGTTTCTATGTTATATGTTTGTGATGAGAATATTGGCTATTAAGCTTAACTGCTGGTCAAAATTACTTCGCGATGGTGGTGAACGAATCGGCGATCTCTAGAAGTGGGTGAGAGAGGGATCTAGAAATGACTTTGGTTTGAAACGAATATTTTTGTGTTCGTGGATAGCTCACACGGTAGAGCCACGCTCTCACCTGCCAGGCGGAGTTGTCGTACCAGTAAGGTCGCAGGTTCAAACCCCACCACCGCCGCGAAATAAATTTTTATTCTCTATTGTCTTCTGGCACTTTTCTACTCACTTCATATCTTGTTATAGAAGACATAGTAAGCGGCCTCCTTGTGGTATAGAAGACACAGTAAGTGGCCTCCTTGTGGTATAGAAGACACAGTAAGTGGCCTCCTTGTGGTATAGAAGACACAGTAAGTGGCCTCCTTGTGGTATAGAAGACACAGTAAGTGGCCTCCTTGCCTATTATGTTTTGTTTTTGTTTTTTTGTTGGGTTTTGTATGTTTTTTTTAAGGGATTTACGGCGCTTGCAACACATTTAGGTCATATCAGCGCCAGTAAAAAGGAACAAAATGGGATAGTAAAAAGTTCTAGAATTACAAATTAAAGCATCCAAGAATAAGGCAGACAAAGGGGAATTGATTCAAATAGGCAACAGATGTAGATTCCAAGAGCACACTATCAAAGTACTTAGTTTGAGATCACTAAATATCTCATCCAGACATAAGCACAGGTCCCCGACAAGAGGAACACACTCAAATGTTTACAAATCATATATATGTAAAAGGAAAAATAATACAGTACATAACAGAGAGATGATTTACATGGAAAATAAATATCATCTCCCAAAACTAACAATTCATTTGACGGATTACCTCCCAGCCAGAGTATCCAGCCAGGGCCAGGACAAAACCAAGTAATCTCATTCCAAGACAAAGACAGAAAGCATGTTGAAAAATAGATATAGGGTGATAGAGGACACAGTAAGTACCTCCCTGTTCACTATGGGAAGTCAGTCGCTTTGGTGGCTGAAAGCAAGATGTACAATAACTTACCACCACCACAACAACCATCACCACCACCACCACCCCCACCACCACCACCACCACCCCCATCACACCCCCACCACTACCCCCATCACACCACCACCACCACCACCACCACCCCCACCACCACTTCCACCATCACACCACCACCCCCACCACCCCCACCACCACCACCACCCCCACCACCACCACCACCCCCATCACACCACCACCCCATCACACCACCACTATCACATCCCCAACATACCCTAGCCTCCGTCTTGGCGGCAGCATGGGGCACAATGACAGGAGCCTCCAACTGTGTCGTCAACACGTCCCCACGATTGCTGAGTGTGAACACTGTGGCACGATTCTTTAGACTGGGTTTGGAGGAGAAGAAACTTGAAGCAAGTCAAGGAAACATAGCGGAATGAAACAATAATGATGATGATGACAATCATAATGATAATGGTAATAATCATGATCATGACAACCATTCTTTGTTTTTAAGGGTTTTACGGTGCTTGTTTTTGCATTTAAGACATTCCAGCGCAAGTAAAAAAAAAGGAAGAAAATAGGTTAGTCAAATAATAAGACAATCAAAATTAAAGCACCACAAACAAACAAAAAAGTAAGACAAAGAGGAATTGGCTCAAATAGGTAACAGATGTAGATTCTAAGAGCACAATATCAGTATACTTAGTTTGAGATCACCTAAAAGTCTCATCCAGACACAAGCACAAGTCCACACTTAGAAGACCCCAGTTTCTTAATACGAACAGCAAGCAGGCCTGAGAAATCAAATCTTATGCCAGGATCTCGTATTGGTTTGTTGTTTTGTTTTGTTTTTTGTTTTTTTTTTTTTGGGGGGGGGGGGGGGGATTTTGGATTTTGTATTTTTTAAAGTGATTTCAACCCAAAGGATATCTTTCTTGGCGTTGTCCTCCAGCCCCATCAAATCGTCCCTTGTGGCAGCTTCTTCAAACTAAAACAAGAGAAAATATAACAGAAAAAAAAATAAAATAAAAACATAAGAGCTTTTCTATAGTGGGATATCCACTAAACGTGATCAAAACGCTTTACAAAGGGTCCCTGACCAACAGAAACAGATTACATAGAATAGAGAGAGATGGCAAGAGAGAGAGAGAAAGAGAGAGATAGAGACAGAGAGTGAGAGAGAGACAGAGAGGGAGGCAGAGAGGGAGGCAGAGAGTGAGAGAGAGAGAGTGAGAGAGAGAGAGAGAGAGAGAGAGAGAGAGAGAGAGAGAGAGAGAGAGAGAGAGAGAGAGAGAGAGAGAAATTTGAATGGATTGAAGTTATTGTTATGCGCCTAGAGCTTTATTGTATAGAGGATTGGGCGCAATATAAATACATTTCAATATTATTATTATTATTATTATTATTATTATTATTATTATTATTATTATTATTATTATTATTTACCGTTCATTTTTATATTTGTTTTTTTTTTAAGGGTTTTACGGCGCTTCCAACACATTTAGGTTATATCAGCGCCAGTAAAAAGGAAGATGTTTTTGTTTGTTTTTGAGGGTTTTACGGCGCTTGCAACACATTCAGGTCATATCAGCGCCAGTAAAAAGAAAGAAATGGGATAGTAAAAAGTTATAGAATTCAATTAAAGCACCCAAGAAAAGGTAAGACAAAGGGGAATTTGTTCAAATAGGAAACAGATGTAGATTCCAAGAGCACACCATCAAAGTACTTAGTTTGAGATCACCTAAAAGTCTCATCCAGACACAAGCACAGGTCCGCACTAAAAGGAATACACTCAAACGTTAACAAATCAAATATAATATGTAAATAAAACATAATACAGTACATAACAGAGAGATGATTTACAAGGAAAAAACATCATCTCCCAAGGCAATAACTATACATTCGACTGTTTCCCTCTCAGCCAAGGACTCCGACCAAGGTCAGGACAAAACCAAGCAATCTCACTCCAAGACAAAGACAGAAGGCTATTGGAAAACATAAGAGGGGATAGAAGACACAGCAAGTACCTCCCTGCCCACTATGGGAAGTAGGAACCCCACCCAGAAAAAGGAAGAAAATGGGATAGTAAAAAGTTATAGAATTACAATTAAAGTACCCAAGAAAAAGTAAGACGTAGGGGAACTAGGAACAAATAGGGATCAGATATAGATTCCAAGAGCATACCACCAATGTACTGAGTTTGAGATCACCTATAAGTCTCATCCGGACACAAGCACAAAATCCAACATAGAGGAATACACTCAAATGCTTACATTATACATTGGAAATAACAATAATAATAATACATAACAGAGATGATTTAAAAGGAAAAAAACATCATCTCCCAAAACAATAACTATGCATTTGACTGTTTCCCTCCCAGCTAGGACTCCGACCAGCGCCAGGGCAAAACCAAGTAATCTCATTCCGAGACAAAGACAGAAAGCATGTTGGAAAACAGATATAAGGGGATAGAAGACACAGTATGTACCTCCCTGCCCACTATGGGAGGTCAGGAACACCACCCAGTCATTTTTATATAGTTTATATTAAATACTAATATTTGATATGGTATTTATCAGAATCTTGTTCTGTTCTTTACACCCAGCTGTCCAGCATTTGGCAGAATCGGCCATTATCTGTTTCTTTCTTTCAATAAAATTTGTTTTGTCTTTTGTTTTTAAGCATCTTACAGCACTTGCAGCATATTAAGGTCATATCAGCGCCAGTAAAAAGGAAGAAAATGGGATAGTAAAATGTTCTAGAATTACAATTAAAGCAACCAAGAAACGGTCAGGCAAAGGGGAATTGGTTCAAATAGGAAACAAGTGTAGATTTCAAAACACACTATGAATGTACTTAGTCTGATATCACCTAAAAGTCTCACCCAGACACAAGCAAAGGTCTCCACTAAAAGGAACACACTGCAATGTTTTACAAATCATATATAATATAAATAAAACAATACAGTGCATAACAGAGAGATGATTTACAAGACAAAAAAATATCTCCCTAAACTATAACTATACATTCGACTGTTTCCCTCACAGCCAGGGTATCCGGCCAGGGCAAGGACAAAACCAAGTTAATCCCAAACCAAGACAAAGAGAGACAGCATATTGGAAAACAGATATAGGGGGACAGAAGACACAGTAAGCACCTCCCTGCCCACTATGGGAGGTGAGGAACTACACTCAGGTATAGGGGGACAGAAGACACAGTAAGCACCTCCCTGCCCACTATGGGAGGTCAGGAACTACACTCAGGTATAGGGGGACAGAAGACACAGTAAGTACCCCCCCCCCCCCCACCCCTGCCCACTATGGGAGGTCAGGAACCCCACCCAGAATAAAATTTGTGAAAGGAGATCAGCATAACTTTGATTTATGTGTTAACCATCCACCAGCCACCGTTAAAACATCAATTTATAAAATCGCTTACTACAACTTTACAATTACCTATTTAATATATATGTGCCAGGTAATTAATACTGTGTAATTTTTCTCAGTCAATTTACAATATTATTATACTGTATCTAATTCTTAGCTTTTTACAACTTTTTTTTCTTGAATGTTGACATCAATAAACACTTTACTAGATAGCAATATCTTTACACTGTTATAATCTGTATGTCCCTTGAAATTTACACTATGTAAGTATTCTGACAGCTTACAATATTATTACACTATATATATATATATACCTATTACCAAATTTTACTTTACCACATTATATTTACGTATATTATGTTTATGTTTGTATAATTGTCGACATTTTATACGTCTGTACAAAAATTTCCTTTTTGGATGAATATTATAATTATTATAATTATCATTATAACTATTATCATTATTATCATTATCATTATCATTATCATTATTATTATCATTACTATTATAACTATTATTATAATTATTATAACTATTATAATTATTATTATTATTATTATAACTATTATTATTATTATTATTATTATTATTATTATTATTATAATTATTATTAATATAATATAATAATAATAATAATAATAATAATAATATATAATAATAATAATAATAATTATTATTATTATTATTATTATTATTATTATTATTTTTATTATTATTATTATTAATATAATTATTAATATAATTATTAATATAATTATTAATATAATTATTAATTATTATTATTATTATTATTATTATTATTATTATTATTATTATTATTATTATTATTATTATAAATATTATTATTATTATTATTAATATTTTTATAAACAATAATAAGCCTTGTGAGACCAAAACCTTTCTGACAAACAAGCTGCAAGAAGCTGTGGTCTATAAAAATTAATGAACAAAAATGAATTCAACTGCTTCAAAAAAAGAACAAGGTACCAAAGCATGGAGTGTTTCAGACTCAAAACCCTTCTCCAGCCAATAACAGACCCAATGAAAACGTGTAAAACACCATTTAAAATCCAGACAAATAGCAGAGAAATTCTAGACCTGGCAGTGTGCAAGTGCGTCTTTGTGGTCTTGTGTTAGTCAAGCCTCGCTCGGCGCACAGTTGAGTCGTTGGAAAATGTTCTTTACTCACATTCACTCACCGTACTCAAATGTAAAAAGAGTACCTGATCTTCAACAGCATTGTCTCTGTCGGAATAAAAATAAAAAATTGTAATATCGCCTAACAGACGTCATGTCTCGTTCTACATGTTTTATGTGTTGTTGTTGGTTAGGTACACCCTTTGTAAAGCGCTTTGAGCACGTTTAGTGGATATTGTGCTATATAGAAACTCAGTTTTTTTTTTTATGAATAGTACATTGAAATTTCAAGGTTCTTTTACTAGTGAACAAGATATGCCTAAAATTTCTCTGCCATGTGTCCCTGATCGTTTTTTCCTTTTTGTTTTTCAGGTTTTTACGGCGCATGCAACACATTTAGGTCATATCAGCGCCAGTAAAAAGGAAGCAAATTTGATAGTAAAAACATTCTAGATGTACAATTAAAAGGACTTGAAGAAAAAGTTAGACAAGGGGAAATGGTTCAATTGGAGAAAAGGTGTAGACTCCGAGAGCACACTAACAGTGTATTTGGTTTGAGTCTCACCCATACACTAGCACAAGTCCCCACTAAGAGGAATACACTCAAATGTTTACAAATCATATGCTAAGAATTTAAAAAATAATTGTACATAAGAGAGATGACTTACAAGGGAAAAAAAACTATAACAATACATTCCACTGTTTCCCTCCCAGCAAACAACTCTGGCAAGGGTCAGGTCAAGACTAAGTAATCTCATTCCAAGACAAAGACAGAAAGCATGTTGGAAAACATACAGGGGGATAGAAGACACATTAAGTACCTCCCTGCCCAGTATAGGAGGTCAGGAACCACACCCAGCCTGCCCAGTATGGGAGGTCAGGAACCACACCCAGCCTGCCCAGTATGGGAGGGAGGGAGGTCAGGAACCACACCCAGCCTTGCCCAGTATGGGAGGTCAGGAACCACACCCAGCCTGCCCAGTATGGGAGGTCAGGAACCACACCCAGCCTGCCCAGTATGGGAGGTCAGGAACCATGACCAGCCTGCCCAGTATGGGAGGTCAGAAGACACACCCAGCCTGCCCAGTATGGGAGGTCAGGAACCACACCCAGCCTGCCCAGTATGGGAGGTCAGGAACCACACCCAGGATTCTAAGGGATGTATTAAATGTTTTTATTATTCATTTTTATTGGCTGGAGAAGCGTTTTTTTTTTCAATTCTTCAAAAAGCTGTTATATCAGACATG
The DNA here is from genome assembly GCF_034508935.2 of Berghia stephanieae. NCBI lineage: Eukaryota > Metazoa > Mollusca > Gastropoda > Nudibranchia > Aeolidiidae > Berghia > Berghia stephanieae. The sequence continues at coordinate 46,681,249 of NC_088368.1, read as the reverse complement.
CCAAATTGAAGACTTCAAATTTAGTATTTTTAAAGTCAATTTTTAGTAATTTGACAAGGAAATTCGTAATTTCTTAAATTGTGTATAAACAACCACAATATAATTATTATCATCATTATTATAGTAGTAATATTAGTAGTAATATTAGTAGTAGTAGTTGTTGTTCTTCTCTTCTTCTTCCCTTTATTATTATTATTATTATTATTATTATTATTATTTATTATTATTATTATTATTATTATTATTATTATTATTATTATTATTATTATTATTATTATTATTATTATTATCATCATTAAGTATGACTAAGAATTAAAAATTCGTAATTTTCCCTAAAATTTAGCATTTGGCCATGAAATTTGTCTAAAATTCGAAAAATTACGAAAAGTTCGTAAGATTCGGCATGTATGTTATATTCAATTTTGTTTATGACAACACCTGGAACAACTACAAAAGACGTCTAACTTTTACGTCATGGCACAATACCAAAGGGCTAGAGCTCAGGTGGTTTGTTTGTTTGTTTGTTGCTTTAGGTCTCTTCCAACACAATTGAGGTTATATGAGAGACCGCTGAAACAAAAAACAAGCAATCTAACAAAAATAGTACAAATGTCAATCAAAATCATAACCTAAAGATATCATAAGCTAAATTATAAATAACCAAGAACAAACAGGCAGAAGATTTACAGAAAAAAAATATCCCCTGTCAAAAATACAATCACAAACCAAAGAAGCAGGATAGGCTAGTAAAGAGAAGAAGAAACGACATCATTATCGGATCGTACACCCATGCGAACATCATAGGTATATGATTCAAGGGTGATGCTCCCATCCAACCACCCGCAAGAGCTCAGGTGGTCGCTGGTTCGGATAATAAAGTAGGTAAGAAGTTAGTAAGTTTGCAAACAACCTCACAACATTATTTACTAGCAAGATGATATAAAAGCACCAGACCCCCATATCAGCACTCACAACCAAAGGAATTAGGGTTGGTGTGTCGAGTAGCATTTACACTACAACACATACACACAAACACACACAGACGACACAGGCAAAATTAATGTGTAGCACAACAACTTTTACTAACGTAAGAGGGAAAATGGAGAACCTTCTTATAGGAACGATACAGACAATGGACGTTTCGGGTACAAACCCTTCGTCAGCACATCAATACACAAAATTAACGTGGAAAACAAAATAAAATACAATCCAAAACATACCACTAGACCACAAAGTCGTCTGTACCCCTTCATACTGCAACCACCATTGAGTACAGACGGTACACAAGTTATTTTGCATTTTATATTATTTTATTTTATTTGTTTTCCACGTTAACTTGTGTATTGTTGTGCTGACGAAGGGTTTGTACCCGAAACGTCCATTGCCTGTCTCGCTCCCATACGAAGCCTCTCCATTTTTCACTCTTTCATTAGTATTTCCACAATCACCGGCTTCCGGCTTCAGGCAGCCCCTATCGTTTTCAGCAACTTTTACCGTATTAAATCATATACAAAAATTCACCACCACCATCAATTATGAGAATTTAATCTATTTTTATTGATCTAATAGTTATCTTTATCTTTAAAAAAAAAATCCATATCTTTCGGTTTTTTTTGTTTTTAAGGGTTTTACGGCGCTTGCAACACATTTAGGTTATATCAGCGCCAGTAAAAAGGAAGAAAATGGGATAGTAAAAAGTTCTAGAATTACAATTAAAGCAACCAAGAGAAAGTAAGACAGAGGGGAACTGGGAACAAATAGGGATCAGATGTAGATTCCAAGAGCATACCACCAATGTATAGATAGATCGAAGATGACGTCCTACAGGTCTTTGTTATTGGTTTTTGCCATCCGCGTTTATGAGTAATGCTCACTGAACTGTATTAACCTGACTATAAACGTTCATGGATACATACAGTTGTGTGTGTTGGTCCGTTATACTTCCGGATGGCAATGTTATGAGCTTCTTAGCCAAGCGCATACTATCTATTAGTTTGAGATCACCTATAAGTCTCATCCGGACACAAGCACAAAATCCAACACAGATTATTACACTCAAATGCTTACATTATACATTGAAAATAACAAATATAATAATAATACATAACAGACAGGTGATTTACAAGGATAAAAATATCATCTCCCAAAACAATAACTATGCATTTGACTGTTTCCCTCCCAGCTAGGACTCCGACCAGGGCCAGGAAAAAAACTAAGTAATCTCATTCCAAGACCAAGACAGAAAGCATGTTAGAAAACAGATATAAGGGGATAGAAACAGTATGTAGGTACCTCCCTGCCCACTATGGGAGGTCAGGAACCCCCCTTGATTAATTAATAACCCAAATTATCTGCCTATCCGTCCCGTCCTCCTCCTACAATAGTTAATCCACCTTACAATTAAATAAGCAACCAATTCATTATTCGTCCTCCGAAGGCCGAGTTACATACACACACATACAATGATTTAGGAACCACATAAGGTGCGACGTCACCTAAACCATCCCGACCGACGTGCACCTATTTTCAGGTCTGATAACCAAAATCATTATGGGCTCATTGTTGTAATGGAAATCTCAACCATAAAAATGACGCAAAATATTGTCCATGATGACGTCAACCTAGGCCCATAATTTTATTCGGGTGTCAGACTTGCATATAATATGAACGCGTCGGTTGGTCACAAACGCAATAAAGAAAATAAAAAAACCAAAGCACATTATGTTTAAGGCAGAAAAAAAAAAGGGAGGAAATAATGGTAAAATCCCCTGAAGCCGAAGGTGAAACACCATAGACGTAAGATGATATATATATATATATATATATAGACCTGCCTCATTGAAAATTTAAAAAATCATGGTTTTCAAGGGGGAGAAAGAGAAAGTCACTTTAAATAGCTTTACAAATAAATAATTTTCCCTCAGAATGATCCAAAAATGCTCCAAAGACCTGACTATAGGTTCTGAGGAACTAGACTTTCCTTTTCTACAAGATTGATTGAGGCAAAGAGGCCAATGCTGTTCTGTAGCTGGAGCCAAAAGTTAATATTTTTACCAAATGTTCGTAGAAATAGGCAGGTCTGTGCTAGTGTGTGTGTGTGTATGTGTGTGTGTATAATTATGTATGTATATTTTATATATATATATATATATATATATATATATATATATATATCTATATATAAATATATATATATATATATATATATATATATATATATATATATATATATATATATATATATATATATATATATATATATATATATATATATATATATATATATATATATATATATATAAAATCAAACACCGTGAAATAATAGTGCTCAACTTTTAGATAAAAGGAGCTATTTATTATAAAATATTTCAAGTATAATTACAATATTGTTTCAAGCGTTAGCTCTCAAACAATATTGTAGAAACTCATACTTGAAATGTTTATGTATATATATATATATATATATATATATATATATATATATATATATATATATATATATATATATATATATATATATATATATATATATATATATAGGAATGACCATAAGGTTTACCAGCTTGGCTAGTTCTTTCTGTAACAGAAAGGGACAATATTACAGGTTAGGAATAAAACATTTGGAGAAAACGGAAGAGGAATTTCAATGGACTAGTCTATTGCTATAGAGAATCACAAGGCATGGTACGGGTGATAAGAAGAGAAGAAAATGGACGTTTGTCAGTCTGTGAGTGTGTATGACTGAAAAAAAAAAAGAGAAAGAGAGAGAGAGAGAGAGAAAGAGAGAGAGAGAGAGAGAGGGGAAGAGAGAGAGAGAGAGAGAGAGAGAGAGAGAGAGAGAGAGAGAGAGAGAGAGGGGAAGAGAGAGAGAGAGGAAGAGAGAGAGAGAGGAAGAGAGAGAGAGAGGAAGAGAGAGAGAGAGGAAGAGAGAGGAAGAGAGAGTTTGGGCGGTATGAGAGATTGTTTTTATTAATTTTTTGTTTTTTTGGGGGTTTTTTTTTAATGTGTTTCGTTTGTTTAACTTCTTATTGTTTACTTCTATGTCATTGTATTTCTTTCTTATTATTCATTTGCTTAATTATTTTCAGAAATGCATTCGTCTATGGCAATGCCCTATGTCATTTTCCAGAAATGGATAAGTTTGTTTGTTAGTGTTTTTAAGTGTTTTTGTTTTTTGTTTGTTTGTTTGTTTGTTGCTTTAGGTCTCTTCCAACACAATTGAGGTTATATGAGAGACCGCTGAAACAAAAAAAACAAGCAATCTAACAAAAATAGTACAAATGTAAATCAAAATCATAACCTAAAGATATCATAAGCTAAATTATAAATAACCAAGAACAAACAGGCAGAAGATTTACAGAAAAAAAAAAATCCCCTGTCAAAAATACAATCACAAACCAAAGAAGCAGGATAGTCTAGTAAAGAGAAGAAGAAACAACATCACTATCGGATCGTACACCCATGCGAACATCATAGGTATACGATTCAAGGGTGATGCTCCCATCCAACCACCCGCTTTAAGTGTTTTACGGCGCTTGCAGCACATTAAGGTCATATCAGCACCAGTAAAAAAGGAAGAAAATGGGATAGTAAAACGTTTTAGAATTACAATTAAAGCATCCAAGAAAAGGTAAGACAAAGGGGAATTGGTTCAAATAGGAAACAGATGTAGATTTCAAGAGCACACTATCAAAGTACTTAGTTTGAGATCACCTAAAAGTCTCATCCAGACACAAGCATAGGTCCCTACTAATAAGAATACACTCAAATGTTTTACAAATCATATATAATATAAAGGAAACATAATACAGTGCATAACAGACATGGTTTACAAGGCAAAAAAATATCATCTCCCAAAACTATAACTATACATTTGACTGTTTCCCTCTCAGTCAGGGTATCATCCGGCCAGGGCCAGAACAAAACCAAGTAATAATCTCATTCCAAGACAAAGACAGAAAGCAATTTGGAAAACGGATATAGGGGGATAGAAGACGCAGTGAGTACCTCCCTGCCCACTATGGGAGGTCAGGAACCCCACCCAGAGATATAGGGGGATAGAAGACACAGTAAGTACCTCCCTGCCCACTTTGGGAGGTCAGGAACTACACACATGTATAGGGGGATAGAAGACACAGTAACTGCCTCCCTGCCCACTGTGGGAGGTCAGGAAACCCACCCAGAAATATAATTTCATGTTCTCTCCATAATCATTTGTCGAAAGAGTGCACAGTCGTCCTATTTTTTTTTCCACCCATTTATTTTGCTTTAAAAAGAAAAAATGGGAGAGGAAGAGGGGAAATAGAAAACAACATTGAACGATCAATCCCCTTACCAAATGAATCGGAAAGATTTTAAAAAATAATTTGACTCTATCAGCGCCATTGGTCGCTCTGTGCGGCCAGAACAGAATCCGTTCTACTGGCCAATGGCCGCACTGTGTGGCCAGTCTTGAAAGGCAAAAATAATAATGTAATCCAATCCTACTTTCTACAAAAGTACTATAAATTGAACCAATGGTATCATTTCTTTCATTAAAACATTCAATTGGCCCTAGGGGGGATATTTTTTATTGATTGGCCATTTTTTAATAGAACTTTTAGAAAATAATCCCACACTTTGACTCCAAAAGGATACTGAAAAAAAAAAAAAAACCCAAAAAAAAACAACCCTACACAAAAATGGGTGATTTTTTTTAAAATAATAAATTTTGAGAGAATTCTAAGAATGAAAAGAAGACGACGAGAGATTCAGAACAAATGAAAATATAAGACTTTTACCTTCCTTCATTTATGTCTGCCTGGATTGGTTGGTAGAGCACTCAATTGATCCAGTGTGCAGGCAAGGATTGTTTGGCTATGACGGACGACCAGTATCTACTTTTGCTATTAGATTTTGTTCGACGTTTTGTCTTTTTCTTTATTTAAAAAAAATTTATTTAATTATTAATTATTTTTTACAGCTTTTCTGTTTTGTTTTTTTTTAAAATCCCCTTGTGGAAAAACAAACAAACAGATTTATAACCCCAATTCGTCGAATACTATTTTGGAAATTAAATCAAAAATTAATTTTTGTCTCAAGACAAATACAACCCAGACCTGCCAACCTTCCCAGGATAAAAAGTGTATTCCATGACCCTAAAAAGTGTATTCCATGACCCTAAAAAGTGTATTCCATGACCCTAAAAAGTATATTCCATGACCCTAAAAAGTGTATTCCATGACCCTAAAAAGTGTATTCCATGACCCTAAAAAGTGTATTCCATGACCCTAAAAAGTGTATTCCATGACCCTAAAAAGTGTATTCCATGACCCTAAAAAGTGTATTCCATGACCCTAAAAAGTGTATTCCATGACCCTAAAAAGTGTATTCCATGACCCTAAAAAGTGTATTCCATGACCCTAAAAAGTGTATTCCATGACCCTAAAAAGTGTATTCCATGACCCTAAAAAGTGTATTCCATGACCCTAAAAAGTGTATTCCATGACCCTAAAAAGTGTATTCCATGACCCTAAAAAGTGTATTCCATGATCCTAAAAAGTGTATATTCCATGACCCTAAAAAGTGTATTCCATGACCCTAAAAAGTGTATTCCATGACCCTAAAAAGTGTATTCCATGACCCTAAAAAGTGTATTCCATGACCCTAAAAAGTGTATTCCATGACCCTAAAAAGTGTATTCCATGTCCCTAAAAAGTGTATTCCATGACCCTAAAAAGTGTATTCCATGACCCTAAAAAGTGTATTCCATGACCCTAAAAAGTGTATTCCATGACCCTAAAAAGTGTATTCCATGACCCTAAAAAGTGTATTCCATGACCCTAAAAAGTGTATTCCATGACCCTAAAAAGTGTATTCCATGACCCTAAAAAGTGTATTCCATGACCCTAAAAAGTGTATTCCATGACCCTAAAAAGTGTATTCCATGACCCTAAAAAGTGTATTCCATGACCCTAAAAAGTGTATTCCATGTCCCTAAAAAGTGTATTCCATGACCCTAAAAAGTGTATTCCATGACCCTAAAAAGTGTATTCCATGACCCTAAAAAGTGTATTCCATGACCCTAAAAAGTGTATTCCATGACCCTAAAAAGTGTATTCCATGACCCTAAAAAGTGTATTCCATGACCCTAAAAAGTGTATTCCATGTCCCTAAAAAGTGTATTCCATGACCCTAAAAAGTGTATTCCATGACCCTAAAAAGTGTATTCCATGACCCTAAAAAGTGTATTCCATGACCCTAAAAAGTGTATTCCATGACCCTAAAAAGTGTATTCCATGTCCCTAAAAAGTGTATTCCATGACCCTAAAAAGTGTATTCCATGACCCTAAAAAGTGTATTCCATGACCCTAAAAAGTGTATTCCATGACCCTAAAAAGTGTATTCCATGACCCTAAAAAGTGTATTCCATGACCCTAAAAAGTGTATTCCATGTCCCTAAAAAGTGTATTCCATGACCCTAAAAAGTGTATTCCATGACCCTAAAAAGTGTATTCCATGACCCTAAAAAGTGTATTCCATGACCCTAAAAAGTGTATTCCATGACCCTAAAAAGTGTATTCCATGACCCTAAAAAGTGTATTCCATGACCCTAAAAAGTGTATTTTTTAGCAAAAAAGTGTATTTTGTTCGCACATGTGGAAAAAAAAGTTCGCCCTATACAAAAATTTATACAAAAGCTAACACCAAACCCAAATCAAAATAAACCCTGACCTTCATCATTCAAGCAATCTCTAGGGATTACAAAACTATCGATTTATCGAGAAACTAAAACTTAATGGTCATTTAGAATTAGCATAAGGCTCAGAAATTGCAATATCAAAGGAAATTGCTTTCGAAACACTCAAAGAAATGACCAAAAGACCCTTAACATGTTGGTAGTATTGATGCTAGTGTCAGTGGAAGAAGAGTTGGTTGTTGTAGCGACGGTGCTCTAGTGACGGTGGTGGTAGAAGTGATGTGGTGGTGGTTGCGGCAGTGACAATGCTGTGATGGCAGTTGTAGAAGTGATGATGTCATGATGTTGATGGTAAGAGATGCTGATGAAGTTGTGATGGTGATATTTTGCTAGCCCAGTACATCAGTTATGAGAAAGTTTTGAGATAAAATATCTGGGAGAGTGGTCTTCAATTCAATAGATGACAATTTGCAACAGTAGCAAGATATTTTCCATATCTCTCTCTCTCTCTCTCTTTTTTTTTTTTTTTGAGTATTCACTACTACTACTCCTCCTACTACTACTATTATTACTTCTATATACTACTAATACTATTACTTTGTCAAATGATGGGAAATTCGTAAAGTATGTAATATGCAGAGACAAGTTAAATACTTCTAAAATGGTTCTAAAAAATTCATTTTGAACCAACTACCGTTCTTAAAGCTGCCCACTTTGTAATTCAAGATTCGTACAAAATAATAAAGTAAAAAAAAAGATCATTATAAATTTTATAAATCAAAATAGAGTAATTTAGTTATTATAAAGGGAATTAACCCATTTATGTTTAAGTTAATTAGCAATACAGTTTTTAATTGAAGGCTTCATAGTCAAAGATGTTGGTTCAATTAAATTTTAACTTAGAATTATCTATTTAATAAGTGGCAAAAGTTTAAATGTGATCTGAAATTATTTAAAGTATAAAACAAGCTTACATGCATAATTCTATGCAAATCCTCAAAAAGGTATGTGAAAAATATTGGTGAAAACCGGCATCATATAAGCAACTGAAATGGTAACTATAGTATTAAATGTGATGCATCATTCATTCAGAAACACAGTCAACAGTTGGTGTACGACACGTGTGTATCAATGCATCAAATGTAGCACAACATTCATCACTGTACGACATGTGTGTATCAATGCATCAAATATCATCAAGATCATTCACATCACTGTACGACACGTGTGTATCAATGCATCAAATGTATCATCAACATAGTTCACATCACTGTACGACACTGTGTATAAAGCATCAATTATCATCAACATCATCACATCACTGTACGACACGTGTGTTCAATGCATCAATGTACATCAACATCATTCACATCACTACGACACGTGTGTATCAATGCATCAAATGTATCATCAACATCTTCACATCACACATCTTTAAAAAAATTGTATTAAATCCACTAAAATCTTATCCACGTATTCGGGGTCCAAAAATCGTACTAAAATACGATTAATCGTACTGGTTGGCAGGTCTGACAATCTAGTGTAAAAAATAGAAAAAATGGAATCCGAGTAAATTTCATCCTAAAGTTTGTTTTTTAATCATAGAATTACCCGTCAAAGAGCTAATGTTTGTTTTGTTCCTTTTTAAGGGTTTTACAGCATTTGCAACACTCATAAGGTCATATCAGCGCCAGTAATGAGGATGAAAATTGGGTAGCAGAAACATTCTAGATGTATAACTAAAAGGACATGAATAAAAAGTAAGACAAAGGGGAATTGGTTCAAATAAGGAATGAGATGTAGATTCCAAGAGCACACTATCCGTGTCCTTAGTTTGAGATCACCTAAAAGTCTCATTCAGACACAAGCACAGATCCCCACTAAGAAGAAAACACTCAAATGTTTTACGAACCATAATTTGTAAACAAAACAACACAAAGCATAACAATAACAGAGATTTTAAAAAAATATCATCTCCCAAAACAAACCCTATACATCTGACTGTTTCCCTCTCAGCCAGGGTATCCGGCCAGGGCCTGGACAAAACCAAGTCATCTCAATCCAAGACAAATATAGAAAGCAATGTTGGAAAACAGATACAGGGGGATAGAAGACACAGTAAGTACCTCTCTACCCACTATGGGAGGTTGGGAACCCAAACCCAGAGTAATTTTCACAGTTTGAGCTTGTTTGTTTTTTTAATCATAGAATTACAGTCCAAGAGCGAAGCTCAGTATTTTTTTGTTTTAATAAATAAAATAATAAATAAATAAATAAAACCGCCAAAAGCATGCAAGGCAAGACGTTTTTCCATCTTAGTTGATATGAAGGCTTTGGTTTAAAATCCGTTTCCTCCTCAGTGTTTTGAAATCAAAGGAACAAGAGGGCCCAGTATAAGATGTGTGTTACCATTTTGGAGAAATAGCGAGGTCTCTGTGAGAAAATGCCAGCCATAGTTCTCATTATGTTTGTCTTGGTTTGTTCGGATACAATCTAAACAAAACAACAAAATGTTTTGGAGAAAAATATATATATAAAATAATTCCAGCTTTTATAATGTAAGGGAGAGGTCATAGATAGCACAGTTGGTAGAGCACTCACATCACATGCAAAAGAACCGAGATCTATTCCCGGTGAGGTCCGATTTTTTTTTTCGGTCCACCCAGCAGTTTGATTGATTTGAAGGGTTTTACAGCACTTGCAACACATTAAGGTTATATCAGCGACAGTGAAAAGGAAGAAAATGTTTGTTTTGTTTTTAAGGGTTTTACAGCACTTGCAACACATTAAGGTTATATCAGCGACAGTGAAAAGGAAGAAAATGTTTGTTTTGTTTTTAAGGGTTTTACAGCACTTGCAACACATTAAGGTTATATCAGCGACAGTGAAAAGGAAGAAAATGTTTGTTTTGTTTTTAAGGGTTTTACAGCGCTTGCAACACATTAAGGTCATATCAGCGACAGTGAAAAGGAAGAAAATGTTTGTTTTGTTTTTAAGGGTTTTACAGCACTTGCAACACATTAAGGTTATATCAGCGACAGTGAAAAGGACGAAAATGTTTTGTTTTGTTTTTAAGGGTTTTACAGCACTTGCAACACATTAAGGTTATATCAGCGACAGTGAAAAGGAAGAAAATGTTTGTTTTGTTTTTAAGGGTTTTACAGCACTTGCAACACATTAAGGTCATATCAGCGACAGTGAAAAGGAAGAAAATGTTTGTTTTGTTTTTAAGGGTTTTACAGCACTTGCAACACATTAAGGTTATATCAGCGACAGTGAAAAGGAAGAAAATGTTTGTTTTGTTTTTAAGGGTTTTACAGCACTTGCAACACATTAAGGTCATATCAGCGACAGTGAAAAGGAAGAAAATGTTTGTTTTGTTTTTAAGGGTTTTACAGCACTTGCAACACATTAAGGTTATATCAGCGCCAGTAAAAAGAAAGAAAATGGGATAATAAAAAGTTATAGAATTACAATAAAGCATCCGAGAAAAGGGAAGGCAAAGGGGAATTGGTTCAAAAAAGAAACAGGTGTAGATTCCAAAAGCACTCTATCAAAGTACTTAGTTTGAGATCACTAAAAGTTTCATCCAGACACAAGCACAGGTCCCAACTAAGAGGAACACACTCAAATGTTTACCAATCATATAATATAATGTGTAAACTAAACACTAATACAATGCATAACAGAGAGATGATTTAAAAGGAAAAAAATATCATCTCCCAAAACTATAACTATACATTCGACTGTTTCCCCTCAGCCAAGGACTCTGACCAAGGTCAGGACAAAACCAAACAATCTCATTCCAAGACAAAGACAGAAAGCAATTGGAAAACAGATAAGAGGGGATAAAAGACACAGCAAGTACCTCCCTGCCCGCTATGGGAGGTAGGAACCCCACCCAGAGGAAGAAAATGGGATAGTAAAAAGTTCTAGAATTATAATTAAAGTACACCCAAGAAAAGGTACGACAAAGGGCAATTGGTTCAAATAGGAAACAGATGTAGATTCCAAGAGCACACTATCAAAGTACTTAGTTTGAGATCACATAAAAGTCTCATCCAGACACAAGCACAAGATCTCTATGAGGAATATATTAAAATGTTCAGAGAATATATCCAAGAGGACATAACTAACAATGCATAGCAGAGAGACGATTTACAATGAAATAAAAAATCATCTCCCATAACTAATACTAATCATCTGACCATTCCCCCTTCTGCTACAGACTCTGACAAGGACCGGGATAAAACCAAACAATCTCATCCAAAGACAAAGGCAGAAAGCAACTCGGAAAAAAAAAAAAACAGATATAAGGGAATAGGGGCGTAGCCATCGTTAACTATATCCTGACACTGACCAAAAAATGATGTCAAAAGACCAGTATTTGGCCACAAAAGAAAACAAATAGCGAGTTATATTCAATAGTTCAACCAATGGAACCACTAGTTTCCATGAGCTCTACTAACGACAACTCACTAGGCGGTGCAAAAACCAAATAACGATGGCTACGATAGAGGACACAGCGAGTTACTTGGTTGCCCTAATACGGGAGGTCAAACAACCCCACATACTACTTTGCAATGCGACCAATGACTACAGCACATGGAAATACAATACAGATCGTGCCATAGATATCACAGACCATTAAAAAAATGTCTTTATCAATCGGACAAACTGTTTTTCACGAAGACCAAAAAAAAAAGGTGGTGGATATCTACGTAAATCTAAAAACAAACAAACAAAAAAAACCCCCAAAAAAAACAGGCTCTTCTATTTTAATATGATAAAAATACTCACAAGCTACAAATAAAAATGCAAAGGAAATGGGTATAGAGAGTAATATGAATGCCATTAATAATAATAATAATAATAATAATAATAATAATAATAATAATAATAATAATAATAATAATAATAATAATAATAATAATAATAATAATAACTTATCCCGAAATATGTGTAAGGACACGTGTGTGTGTGTGTGTGTGTGTGTGTGTGTGTGTGTGTGTGTGTGTGTACACACAGGCATAGGGGGACAGAAGACATAGTAAGTACCTCCCTGACTACTATGGGAGGTCAGGAACTACACGTAGGTATAGGGGGATAGAAGACATAGTAAGTACCTCCCAAGACTACTCTGGGAGGTCAGGAACTACACGTAGGTATCGGGGGATAGAAGACACAGTCAGTAGCTCCCTAACCACTATGGGAGGTCAGGAACTACAGACAGATCTGCCTTAACCAACAAAAGGACAGTATCTGGGCTGACCCAGATCCAACCAGTTTTGGCGCAATCGACACATTTCAATTTTTTATTCATAACTCTTTAATCATGGAGGAAGGCATCTAACATTAAATAATAGCTAATGATAAATTGCGTTTTTCTGTTAGTCAGCAATTTCTTTGACGTAATATGTTGCGTAATGTTTTGAGATACTGTTCTTTCTTGGTTAAAGCCATGCAAATAACTCTACCTGTAACCAACAAAAGGACAGTATCTTATACGCCTGTCTCACATACTGTTCATCCATGGTTAACCGCAAAGCAAATGCCTCGTCCGTTTTCACCAAAAGAACAGTATATAAGTTGTGAATATAGCAAAATACAACTAACTCGATCGACAAACGTCTCACACGAGTCTAGCTTCTCATGTCTCCCACCAGTCACAAACGCCGTCCAAAACGAAGGCATGGCTGTCATAGTATTACGTTATAATCATGCATAATACTTGACACCTTTCTGAGTCAGTTTATTGTGTAAAAACTGAAAGTAATAAGTATCATAGTGGAGAATATAAAAACCGCACTGTTGAACTCAACTATTAAGAAGGAGAACATTAGTTTTTGAATCATAAAAATCGGTTGAGAAACAAATGTTTTAAGAGTAAATATTATTTTGAAAGTTGATTTTGTGCTTGTTTGTTTATTTTGGTAACTTATTTATTTTTTGTCAGATTTTCTCGATTCCTGTATCATTTTTCATTTCTCTCAGAGACAAGATCAGTGATGTACTTTGTTTGAAATCTGACTAAAACATACATTGGCTTTTTTTTCTCCAACGAGCCTCGGCTCACTAATAAATTCAAAAGGGCACAAAGAAGGTGACGCAACTTTCAAACGGTCGTCGAGAAAAGCTCTTATCTGTAAGCAATCTCAGCAACCAATCAGTGAAAAGCTGAAAGTAATGGTGAAAGGTCAAGAACCAATAATTTGCTCTGCGAAAGTCTTGACATCACACAAGCAAAAAGTTTGAAACTGATGAAGGACCTATGAAAAGTTTGTGGGCGGGATTTTGTCATGATTGACAATCGCAAGAGTAGGATGAGATCATCTAAAGATGTTACATGATTGACATGGCCATTTAGGCATCTAAGAATCTGAACACAAGTCTGTCCCTTTGTGTCGTGCATATTGGTATTTCATTTTCAACCTTTGTGTTTTTGATACCACCCACCGGTAATTTCATTGGTCAGCCTCGCCAATCTTGACTCAACGTCTTGTCGAATTTCGTGATTCGATGATTTACTTAATAATAATATTATAGTTATCACCAGGTCATCTGACGTCATGAGGTAGCCAAATTATAATGATAACATTTATTGTCACGACTATGGATAGCAGAACGAGAATTATCCATCTGATTCTCGATTGAATGAATTTATTAGCCAATGTTAAAGTTTTCATTGGTTACTTTAAATCAAGACTCAGCGAAATATCGATAATACTAACTGGCCATTAGATAGAATTTGTCTTAAATTAAAATTGAGCTTTTATATAGCGCAATATCCACTAAACGTGCTCAATGCGCTTTACAAGTTGTCCCTGGTCAACAGCAACATTTAACATGTAGGACAGAACATAACGCCTGTTAGGCGATATTACAATTTTTCGGACAAAGACAACGCTGTTAACGGCCAGGTACTCATTTTACACCTCAGTACGGTGAGAGAATGTGAGTAAAGAGCCTTTTCAAAGGACTCAACTATGTGCCGAGCGCGAGGCTCGAACCCAGGACCTTCCGATCCAAAAGCGAGTGTCATACCACTAGACCACATATAAAATGTTAAAGATGTAAACGATTTTTTGTTCAATTGTAGAAGAAATACATGGGTATGAACAATTAAAATATGTAAAATGGCGGCTTATCAGCTGATTTCTATTAGACAAAGAAAAATCATCCTTTTCTTTCAATGAGACACCATCGTGTAATTTGTCGACATGCTATATATCATTTTGAATTCACAGATGATAGGTGATAGGGATGACAAAGGGTTTGGATGGTTGTATAGGATAGACGGGGAAAGACGGTGACATAAGATATTTCTTTTTATGGCAAACTTTTATTTCAAAAAGAGTCTGCTCATGGCTGTTCGCTAGAATAAAGTAGCAATTTACATGCAAAACAACAGATTTTTTCTAAGGGAAACATTATTATTCGCAAAAATTTCTTGTTACTGCTGTTCCAAACTTGTCAACACAAAATGTTTCAACACCAAAAAATTGTATTTACTTCGTGTGACTTAATAAGTCAAATGCGAGTAGCCAATTTCAAAATCAAAGGCATCCAAATACACCCTTATGTGAACAACGCTCTGACTGCCTTGTAAATTCATCGTTTTTGATTTTTAATAAAAAAAAAAAGATCGACCACACTAAGGAAAAAGTCGTGAAAAAGTAAATAAAAGATATTTTTTTAAAAAGCCATAATATCCTAATTGTGGCCAATCTTGGCAAAATTATATGACCATCTGGCAGCCCTGCAAGTAGCGATGTCTTCCCAAGCCGTTTCAAATGGTCCAGCCATGCTATAATATTATAATATCCGGTGTCGCCACCGTCATGCTCACGAGGGACCCCGTTCACTTTACGGGGCAGAGACGACCGACTGAGATACTGTCTTTTTGTTGGTTAAAGATGGGGCTTAAATCGGATACTGTTTCAAGCAAAATTTTTAATCGCCTCTAATTCCAAAAATACTTGAGATATGATGATTCTGACAACCTTGTAAGCTTTCCTATGTCCTAGAGTGTCCATTAAGTGAAAAAAGTGATTTTATGATTTTTTGAGAGATACTGTCCTTTTGTTGGTTCTTGTATTTTGTTTTTAAGGGTTTTACTGCACTTGCAACACATTAAGGTCATATCAGCGCCAGTAAAAAGCGGGAAAATGGGTTCGTAAATAATTCTAGAATTATAATTAGAGACCCAAGAAAAGGTAAGGAACGGGGATTTGGTTCAAACAGGAAAAACCGAGTAATCTCATTCCAAGACAAAGACAGAAAGCATGTTAGTAAGTACCTCCCTGCCCACTTTGAGAGGTCAGGAACACGACCCAGATATAGGGGGATAGAAGACACAGTAATTACCTCCCTGACCACTAGGGGGGGGGGGGGGGGGGGGGGGGCACCAAGGCAAGTCCTTTTTGTGTTGACGAAAATGAAGACATCAGAAAACTAAAGCAGCAGGCCATCAATGTATTCAACCAACTCCAAAATGTATGGAATAGAAATAACATAATTATTGAGAATAAACGAGTACAGATTTAAGAGGCACTGATTATTCCGATATTGACAAATAACTGTGGAACCTGGGGCCTCAAAAAAAAGTCTCGATTCATACCACCGCAAACAATTACGTCGGGTAATCGGTATCTATTGGTCAGAGACAATTACAAATACTGATCTCTATGAAAGAACCAGGGGCCGTGTGTTGGTCCAAGAAAAAGGAAGAAAATGGACTAGTAAAAAGTTCTAGAATTACAATTAAATTACCCAAGAAAAGGTAAGACAAAGGGGAATTGGTTCAAATATGAAACAGATGTAGATTCAAAGACAGGCCAGGCCTGTAAATGGTTGGTGAAAAAATGGTAACTTTTTGAACACGCGAAAATAGACACAACAGGACAAAAATATGGATTAATTAATAAACACAACACAGATATGACACGTCAATTGACAAGTTAAATCAGGTCACTTTCCCCGAGTTGTAAAATGAAAGGAAGAGAACAATTCCTACCCTTTTGAAGGATGTGTATCTCGTGCTTGAATTGTTGTGTAAATGTTAGCTGATGTTCGTTATTGGGTTAATTCTTATAGAAGAAGCAGAAGGAGAAGGAGAAGGAGAAGGAGAAGAGGAGGAGAGAAGAAGAAGAAGAAGAAGAAGAAGAAGAAGAAGAAGAAGAAGAAGAAGAAGAAGAAGAAGAAAGAAGAAGAAGAAGAAGAAGAAGAAGAAGAAGAAGAAGAAGAAGAAGAAGAAGAAGAAGAAGAAGAAGAAGAAGAAGAAGAAGAAGAAGAAGAAGAAGAAGAAGAAGAAGAAGAAGAAGAAGAAGAAGAAGAAGAAGAAGAAGAAGAAGAAGAAGAAGAAGAAGAAGAAGAAGAAGAAGAAGAAGAAGAAGAAGAAGAAGAAGAAGAAGAAGAAGAAGAAGAAGAAGAAGAAGAAGAAGAAGAAGAAGAGAGAAGAAGAAGAAGAAGAAGAAGAAGAAGAAGAAGAAGAAGAAGAAGAAGAAAGAAGAAGAAGAAGAAGAAGAAGAAGAGAAGAAGAAGAAGAAGAAGAAGAAGAAGAAGAAGAAGAAGAAGAAGAAGAAGAAGAAGAAGAAGAAGAAGAAGAAGAAGAAGAAGAAGAAGAAGAAGAAGAAGAAGAAGAAGAAGAAGAAGAAGATATGATAACCGGAGAAATGCATGTGTGTTGGTAGCAAAATAGAGAAGTTTGCGTGACCCTCTCTCGCTGGCTGTGGCACAGTGAATCCACGCCTAGCGGAGCGTGTAGGTGGCATAGACGGCCTAGTTTTGTTTTGTCTTTTTATGCGACAAATAAAAAGTTTTTTTTGTTGTTTTTTAAAGTCGGCATTTTGTCTTTTATTTTCTTTTTTATTGGTTCTGTTCTTTGACGTTACGAATTTTATTTTTACTATTAATTTTGTTTTTTAAATATTAGCACTTATAGAGCAAAATCGTACTGTCGGAAATCCGACAATAGATGGAAGATTTACAGGCCTACAAAGAGCACATTATCAAAGTACTTAGTTTGAGATCACCTAAAAATGTCTCATCCTGACACAAGCCAAGTGGAGTTGTCGTATCAGTAAGGCTACGGGTTCGAGCCCCCATAGCCGCGAAATTTTTATTCTTTATTGTCTTTTGGCACTTTTCTACTCACTTCATTGTTATTATCAACATAAGCGCCTGATCCAGTCATTTTTCTGAGTTCATCTATAGAATGAAAAAGTGGATAAAAGTAGAAAAGAACCAGATTTTCCTAACCTGAAGCTTTGTAAGTCGACTGGAATAACCTTTGAAGTAGGAGTAGTAGATTTTACTCATAGTGTCCACGTAATCGTCCCTCACTTCTTTAGCCACGTGTCTCTCGTTGGCCATCAGGAACTCGTTGAAGATTCTGAATATAGAAATATTGTTTTTGTTTTTAAGGATTTTACAGCGCTTGCAACACATTAAGGTCATATCAGCCACGGATGGTCAGAGAATGCGAGTAAAGAGCCTTTTCCAAGGACTCAACTATGTGCCGAGCGAGACTCGAGGTAAAAAGACCCCATATAGCTCTTTCAGTACACAGGCAGTGGAATGAAAGCTTTGGTTTTCGGAGAATACTGGACACCTTCAGCATAATGCTCATCATTGACATTGACTGAGGCAACAGATACCGGGGGGCAGTGTGGCTCAGTGGTATGGGCTTTGCTTCATAACATAAAGGTGCCGAGTTCAATCACCAACCATTGCACTGCGTGGCCTTGAGCAAGTCACCACCTCGCCTTAGCTCAATTTGCAGCGCTGAAGTGCATCTAACGCCTGGATTATTCCAGTCTTCCCTTGGAATAGACCCTGGAGACAAATTTCCCCTATGGGATGTATAAAGGGAATTTATATATAATTATTATTTCATTTCTTTATATACAGATACAGAGAAAGATACAGAAAAAGATACAGATCCAGAACTGCAGTACCTGAATTTGAGCAGAGTATTCTGTGGGATCTGGTAGTTGGTCATCGGCTTACGGAAGGCATAAATCTTCTGGAGAAGGAACTCTCGGATTTTAGCGATTGCCTGAGGATGGGGAAATAGCATGGATTACTCATTTGAGCATTTCTACGGGTCTTATGTCTTATGTCTTACGTCTTATGTCAAAATGTCTTACGTCTTATGTCAAAATGTCTTATGTCTTATGTCTTGCGTCTTACGTCTTATGTCAAAATGTCTTATGTCCAAATGTCTTATGTCTTATGTCTTATGTCAAAATGTCTTATGTCAAAATGTCTTATGTCAAAATGTCTTATGTCAAAATGTCTTATGTCTTATGTCAAAATGTCATGTCTTATGTCTTATGTCAAAATGTCTTATGTCAAAATGTTTTTTTAAAGATGAGTGGAGTATTTTAAAGTGCTCAGAGGTGCTTTACAATAGTCTTTTTGGGTTAGCGTGGAGCAATATGCCTTCCTTAATGACACTACTGGTAAAATATAGAATTATTAACGTATTATTTATTACAATTATGATTGGGTATAGAACCAGTATCCACAAATAGTGCTCAGAGGTGCTTTACAATAGTTTTTTTTTTGGTTATCACACAAGTTCTTGTTTTTATTTTGTTTTTAAGGGATTTACGGCGCTAGCAACACATTTAGGTTATATCAGCGCCAGTAAAAAGGAAGAAAATGGGATAGTAAAAAGTTCTAGAATTACAGTTAAAATACCCAAGAAAAAGTAAGACATAGGGGAACTGGGAACAAATAGGGATCAGATGTAGATTCCAAGAGCACACTATCAAAGTGCTAAGTATGAGATCACCTAAAAGTCTCATCCAGACACAAGCACAGGTCCCCACTAAGAGGAATAAACTCAAATGTTTACATATCATATATAATACATAAACAAAACATAATACAGTGCATAACAGAGAGATGATTTACAAGGAAAAAAATATCATCTTCCAAAACTAACTATACATTTGACTGTTTCCCTCCTAGCCAAGGTATCCGGCCGGGGCCAGGACAAAACCAAGTAATCTCATTCCAAGACAAAGACAGAAAGCATGTTGGAAAAAAGGTATAGGGGATAGAAGACACAGTATGTACCTCCCTGCCCACTATGGGAGGTCAGGAACCCCACTCAGTCACACAAGTTCATTCATTCATTCGACTACAACATCACCATAATAGTCAAACAAACAAACACACACACACACACTCACACATCTTGATCGAAGTTCACACAGAATCACGATAAGCAGAGAAAGATTGGTTTTCAAATGCAAGCCATGCTATAAAAAGGAAAAGAATGAGTAAAGAATGAATAAATATGAATAAGTCCCTTACCACTTTGTTTTGTTTGTTTTTAAGGGTTTTACGGCACTTGCAACACATTAAGATCATATCAGCGCCAATAAAAAGGAAGAAAGTGGGATAGTAAAAAGTTATAGAATTACAATAGGAGTCAGTAGTCTGATGTCACGCCGCCCGGCAACGGCAGCCATCTTGGTTTTAAACAAAGAAAATCATTACTTTTTATTCTTCATGCTGGCTAGAACTTTTCATATGCCTTGTGATCAGAATGTGTAAAAGTCAAAACATGATCAAATTCATGTTTTTTCTCCTCTGGATACGCTTTTATACTCGCCAGAGAAATATTTCATACGGGCGTCCGCCATTGTTCCGATAGTTTAGAGCCAGTGATACTAAGTTACCATGAGTCATTAGGAAGGAAGTGACGTTACGACTGTTGAAGAGTATTACAGCACAAACAAAACGTAAGACAAAGGGGAATTGGTTCAAATAAGAAACAGGTTTAGATTCCAAGAGCACACTATCAAAGTACTTTGTTTGAGATCACTAAGAGTCTCATCCAGACACAAGCACAGGTCCCCACTAAGAGGAATACAATCAAATGTTTTACAAATAATATATACTATAAAGAAAACATAATACAGTGCATAACAGAGAGATGATTTACAAGGAAAAAAAATATCATCTCCCAAAACTTAGCTATACATTCGACTGTTTCCCTCTCAGCCAGGGCATCTGGCCAGGACAAGGACAAACCCAAGTGATCTCATTCCAAGACAAAGACAGAAAGCAAGTTGGAGGAAAACAGATATAGGGGGATGGAAGATGCAGTAAGTACCTCTCAGTCCACTATGGGAGGTCAGGAACCCCACCCAGAGATATAGGGGGATGGAAGATGCAGTATGTACCTCTCAGTCCACTATGGGAGGTCAGGAACCCCACCCAGAGATATAGGGGGATGGAAGATGCAGTATGTACCTCTCAGTCCACTATGGGAGGTCAGGAACCCCACCCAGAGATATAGGGGGATAGAAGATGCAGTATGTACCTCTCAGTCCACTATGGGAGGTCAGGAACCCCACCCAGAGATATAGGGGGATGGAAGATGCAGTATGTACCTCTCAGTCCACTATGGGAGGTCAGGAACCCCACCCAGAGATATAGGGGGATGGAAGATGCAGTATGTACCTCTCAGTCCACTATGGAGGTCAGGAACCCCACCCAGAGATATAGGGGGATGGAAGATGCAGTATGTACCTCTCAGTCCACTATGGGAGGTCAGGAACCCCACCCAGAGATATAGGGGGATGGAAGATGCAGTAAGTACCTCTCAGTCCACTATGGGAGGTCAGGTACCCCCCCCCCCCCCCCCCCCCCCCCCCCCAGCCTTACCACTTTAACATGAAAAATTTAGTATGAATAAAATAACTAAAATATTAACTGACCAGCATGATCACTAAGCTAAGACCATCAGTTATTATGTCAGGAAGGAGTGGTCGCCCTTTATTTCAACAAAAACAGAGACACTGAAAATATTTTCTGCCATCCTGAATTAGGTTTCATAACGACAAGCAATAATCATTTAAAATTAATTTCGCTTTTTGACTTCCAAATAATGTAAATATTAATTTATTAATTTATTTGTTTTGCAATCTTCAGTGCCAATTTTAACAATTCTACAGTGTTGAAAATATTAATTTATCTTACGGTGTAAATTATAACATGTCTATACAAAAAAAATGTCCTTTTTGGGATGCAATAGAGTATTACTAGTATCATTATTATCATTATCATCATCATTATCATCATTATCATCATTATCATCATTATCATCATTATTATTATTATTATTATCATTATTATTACTATTATTATTATTATTATCATTATTATTACTATTATTATTATTATTATTATTACTATTACTATTATTATTTTTATTATTACTATTATTATTAATACTATTATTATTATTTATTATTATTAATATTATCATCATCACTATCATCATAATAATGACAGATCTACCCATTTAGTGCTGGGGAGATGGGGGGTGGGAGCTGGAAACGAAAACTCAACAGCACTCGAGATCAATCTTGGTCCCTTTGCATGTGAACCGAGTGCGCGAGTGCTCTACCAACTGAGTTACCGAGCCCCTGAAAGTCGTTGAAAGACTGAAAAAAATATAAAAAATAATAAAGATCCCCATTTGAATTAGTTACTGGATAATAGAAACAGACTGACAAACTCGAAGTGACGCACGCATTCACTGACGCACGCATTCACGGCAAGCATCCATAGAGACTGCGCGGCCATATTTCTTATTATTCATCGCATTCTAGTGCGGCTATGTGGTCTAGTGGTATGACACTCGCTTTCAGATCGGAAGGTCCTGGGTTCGAGCCTCCCTCGACGCATAGTTGAGTCCTTGGAAAAGACTCTTTACTCACATTCTCTCACCGTACTCGGGTGTAAAATGAGTACCTGGCCGTTAACAGCGTTGTCTTTGTCCGAAAAATTGTAATATCGCCTAACAGGCGTCATGTCTCGTCCTACACGTTAAATGTTACTGTTGACCAGGGACCCCTTGTAAAGCGCTTTGAGCACGTTAAGTGGATATTGCACTATATAAAAGCTCAATTTTTTTTTTTTTTTTTTTTTTTTACCTTGATCTTGAGTTTGTCCAGAATGTCTTTGACATCCAGACACGCCCGGGCGTCGCGGAACGACTGCTCCTTCACAAAGTTTATCTTGTGGTTGAGTTCATGGAGCTGCTCTTTGAAGTCATCCTCTGTGACTGGCATCTCCATGATGGACCTGATGATGGGATGACAATAATACAATAACAATGATGATGATGATGATGATGATAAATGATGATGATGATGATGATGATGATAATGATGATGATGATGATGATGATAATGATGATGATGATAAATAATGATGATGATGATGATGATGATGATAATGATGATGATGATGATGATGATGATAATAATAATGATGATTAATAATAATAATAATAATAATAATAATAATAATAATCATAATAATCATAATAATAATAATAATAATCATAATAATAATAATGATTAATAATAATAATAATCTTTAATAATAATAATAATAATAATAATAAAAATAATAATAATAATAATAATAATAATAATAATAATAATAATAATAATAATAATAATAATAATAAAACACTAAGGATGAATGAGAGAATGGCGTCGTAAAGGTGAATAAACAAGAAAAAAAAACCTTGACAGGACAGGAAATAGAATGCCCTGCCCCTTTTGTAATGAGCAAATTCGCAGGTTTTTTGTCAGCTGCAACTTACGTAATCATGAATTCTGGGATGACCATCTCATCCACGTACTGACTGAGCTCACCCCTGATGGCCTGTCTGTTCTTTAGTTTGACATTCATGGCGATGGACTGGTCCTGTAACGACTGGATCTCATGACTAATGCTACTCAAATCTCCTTGGAATCCGTTCAGCATCTCTTCCATTCTCTAAGCAACAATGAAAAATTTTATGTTTCAAATAATAAAATCTAAAAAAAAAAAGTTTTTTTCGTTTCTTTTTTAAAAAATTAAGGTCAATATCCCTATACCTGTTTATTGTCGTATTTAAAAGACGGAGATAATTCTAAATTGGCAAAGCAACGACAAACATTGGGTTGTCTCCCATGCCTGAGGTTAAAAAAAAAAAAATCAATCAATGTCATCAATGATCTACCTCTACGAGTAAAATCTCGGATTACGTTATTCGCCGATGACTGTCTAATATACCGACCAATAAAATCTGCAAATGATCAAAAATTGCTACAAGAGGACTTGAATAGTCTCGAACAGTGGGTTATTGATTGGGGAATGAAATTTAACGCAAACAAATGCTACGTCCTCAGCACAGCTAAAAAGTACAATGAGACCTACAAGTTAAACAACACCGTCCTGAAACAAGTCGACGATAACCCATCTTGGCAAAGGACTTGAAAAGGGGGAAACACATTAACAAAATAACCCAAAAGGCAAGCTGCACCCCTGCGTTTCTCCGCCGAAATCTTAGCCACGCCCCAACGTCATGCAAACAAAACGACTACCTCGCACTTGTGAGATCACAATTGGAATACGGAGCAGTTGCCTGGGACCCCTACCTGAAAGAGGATATTCAAAAACTTGAGAGTCCAGAGACAAGGCGCCCGGTTCATAACTGGGAACTATAAGAGCAGAACCCCAGGCACAGCGTACACAACGACAACAGTTTAGTTGAGACGGTATCCCGTTCCTGACACCTGCTGACCCGGTCACGGTGAGCGGTCAATCACCGAGAGGAATTTACCTAACGGGGATTGCCGTTTCGCTCAATTTAACAATGTTTTGTTTTATTGTCTGTAAGACATCCATATTGAATGAGTTGAAATATCACTACTTGGTATAAAAGTTTATATTGTCTACTTTTACTGTGTTTTTTATTTTTTCATAGTATTACTAGATTTCTCAATATAAGTTATCAAAGAACGGTAACAAATTACACAAAGAATATAGTGGGTGCAACATTTCAAAAATTAGAGAGAAAAAAAATGTTGTTATGGATTTGTCTGAATTTTATGTATTATAAAGACAAGATGTAAATACTTCTCCTCACAAAAAACGTAGTAGTCCTCAGCAAAAGTATATCCGCTACGAGCATTCAAACTTGTCAGGGTAGTTTGGGGCTGGTCTTTAACTGCATTGCGTTGATGACAAATCGCATTTTATTCATATCATTGATAATGCCAGATGCTCTTTTTTCCAATTTTGCTGTTGTTTGGTGACAGCTCTCTGTGCCTTGTTCTCCAAGAAGTCCAAGTCCAAACTTATATTGAGTGATGTGTGATATGCAGTGGTACTCAAGGAAGTGTTGTTTTGGGATTATTTTATTTGGAAAATATTTTCTGTATGTATCCATGTAATGTTTTATTGCACTTTGAATATATTTGATTGTGTCTGCTTTGATCGATTTTGTGTGTGAAATAAAGTTGTGCACATGACTATAGGCCTTGTTTATATTGTTGAAAATTAATCCAATACTGCAAGCGTCGTCAATGATGAGTGGGTCGTGGGTGCAGTTCTTGTTTGTTGGATAATTGTAAGTGTAGACTTTTTCTTGTAAGTATTTGTGGCAGTGGTTGCCAATGAATGATCTGCTGTGGTAAGCCTGTTGTGTAATGCGGTATTCTGTCCAATTCAGAAGCAATAGGACCATCCATGAGGGTGAGTGGCTCGTGCATGAGATTTGAAAGTCTCTCCTGCGTTTCGTAGTTTGTTGTTATATTCTACTCTGTCGATATCAAACATGCAAGTGCAACCCGTTTCAAGGTTGATTTATTTATTATTAGCATCTTGGCAATGAGAAAATACAAAGAAGCTAATGAGTCGTGTGTTCAATGTGCTTTATAATGTGTACTTTTTATTCATAAATTATGAGTGTGCTCCTTGCTTGTCCAATGCCGTGTCAGTCCCATAGACTAAAAGAATGTCATTAGAATAATTTGAACATTTAAATGGTTTCTTGCGGGCATGTTTCTATTTCTGTGTTAAACAAATCATACCACATGTCCTACATAATGAATTCACTGCTTGGTTATGACTTGCAGTTGTGTGGTCCATGCTGTAAGAGAAAATTCAAAATTGACTGAGCGATGTAAGCAATGATATAGTGAATTAATGAATAAAATGAGTTTTAAAACACTCTGTATTACTTCTCATATCCACGCATACCATAACAGCGAACATAAAATTTGGAAAAAGAAAAACCAAATACTTCACCCAATTTGGTGAAAGAAAGGGGGAGCAGGAAAATTATAACAAGCAGTTGAGCTACGTTGAGGCCCAACACACAATGTCATTTAAAATTAAACATTAGCAAGATGATTCAAATTATGCAATTTAAAAATCTAACTCATCATTGAAAAAAATAAAAAAATAAAAATATAATTAACAATAAAACCGCAGCGAAATATTACGTTTCAAGAACAAGGCTAAAGAAGTAATATCATTATTACCTGACCTACCGCGGAAAAATAATCATTACAAAATAATGAAAACTGAAGAGTAAATAAAACTTACCTCATTTCGTAGAAAAACTTGTGCCTTGTGAATCACCAAAAAAAAAATGAAATTTATAGGAACGTTTTTTTATAATCCTGAGGTAATTACAAGTAATTTTATTTAAATGTTATTGAAAAATAGGTGAATTTGAATCACAGCTTGTGGAATAAGTACTGGAGATATTGAAATAAAAATTGGACCGATGGAAAGAGGAGGTCTGCGAGAATTCTTTGCATTTGGGTGTAATTCCATCGTCACAAAGATCGTGAGGTTAATTGGTAAGGAAATCGTCCATTGGTATCACCCAATGCACGTCAAATCTACGTTCTGGGAATTGATATCGGCTGACCACTGTTGACTCCGGTTACCTGTCGGGTGAGGTTACGTCGGCGCTCGGAACAGCGGGAAACTAAACGGTCAGATTTATAGTGCAGTTTAGACGCTGTGCAGGACGCATGACAAAAATTACAAGTCCAAGGACTTGACTGTTAAGAGTGAATTTTGTTTTAAATTAAAAGAAAGAAATCCGTCGCTTTATTCCGAAAATCGCAAATTTCTGCAGATCCGAGCAAAACCACCGGCTCTGTCTAATAATTGATTGATTGGTAATTGATGGCAAACAGGACATCAGTTGATAATGATAAAAATGATCAAAACGTTGAATTTCTCAAAATTCTAGGTTGGAGTTGAGACTTTTCTTCTGACTTCCCTTTCCACCTAGCAGTGACTGGCTTGCTGGCTTGTTAGATTTGATGGAAAGTACTCCAATAGAATAGAAAAAAAAAAACTTTAAAAAAAGCGTTAGCTTTTATATAGCACAATATCCACTAAACGTGCTCAATGTGCTTTAAAGGGTCCCTAGCCAACAGCAACACATAACATGTAGAATGAGACATGACGCCTGTTAGGCGATATTACAATTTCTTAGTTTTACTGGACTTAATCTCCAGTCCAAAGAGTAGCAAGCAATTGCTCTTTTTCCTGTTTCACACTATAAAAACCGGGATAAACTCTAAATTGAGTCACAACATTAAACCCCTAGCTTAACAGGTTATTTGCCACTGAATTTGTGAAACAAACAAAAAAAAAATAAATAAATACCAAAATAAATAAATAAATAAATACTAAAAAAAAAAAAAAGAGCAAAGATGGTGAGATGTATGGGGGGAAAAAACTCTTACCTCTAGTATGGTGTCACAGGCCACGATCTGCTTGTGCAGACTGGCAATGTTGTGGCTCTCCTTGATGTCTGGACAACTATCGTTAAGGCCTCGTAGTCGTATCATCTTGCATTTCAACAAAGTCAAATCAACCAACCCTAGGGGTTGTAATACGTATTGAAATATATTGGAATTGTTAGGATATGTTTAATTATGTTAGGGTTTTTTCTAGCAGTACGCATCTTGTGTTGTGCATGTTTTGCATGCGAGTGTGAATGTTGACTGCGTGAACGTAGTAGCACTTTTTGGTGCTTAGAAACATCGTAAGACGTTGTTTGTGTATTAAGTTAGTTACTAAAACAACTCCATCCTGGATGGTCGTAATATGTATTGTCGTAATATGTATTGTCGTAATATGTATTGTTGTAAAATTTCCATCTGATTAATAATAATCAAATTGAATTAACATAGTCCAACCCGGTGTCGCTCCAGGGGTCAAAAGTCATCTAATAATAAATAATGCTGAAAACTTATATAGCGTTATAACTCTGATACACCAGACTCTAAGCTCTTAAATTACAAATTACTTAGGCTGAAACATAATCATTTACACACACAAGCACACACACACACACACAACACAACACACAACACAAACCAAACCTATCTTGCTTCTCATACCATCTACTAAAATCGAAACATATGTTTTAAGCGAACGTTTAAATATAGACAAAGATTCTTTTTCACGAATGCTCTGCGGTAAGGCGTTCCAAATAGAGGGTCCGAAATGAGAAAAGGATCTGATTCCAGCATTATTCCGAATTCGAGGGACAACTAGTTTTGTGGAATCACTGGCCGAACGTAAGGGGCGGGGTATTGAATATCTTTCAATTAGTTCCGAAAGGTAGGAAGGGGCAGTACATTCAAGACAACAATACACTAAAACACAAGCTTTGAATTTAATCCTTTTCTCAACAGGCAGCTAATGCAGGTCATGAAGTAGAGGTCCGGCAGAGTCGCACCTACGCTTCATGAATACTAGTCTGGCAGCGCTGTTTTGGACAATCTGAATAATCCAATCTGTGAATGTTGACAGCGTGAACGTAGTGGCACTTTTTGGTGCTTAGAAACATCATAGGACATTGTTTGTGTATTAATTTAGTTACTAAAACAACTCCATCCTGGATGGTCGTAATGTGTATTGTCGTAATGTGTATTGTCGTAATGTGTATTGTCGTAATGTGTATTGTCGTAATGTGTATTGTCGTAATGTGTATTGTCGTAATGTGTATGGTCGTAATGTGTATGGTCGTAATGTGTATGGTCGTAATGTGTATGGTCGTAATGTGTATGGTCGTAATGTGTATTGTCGTAATGTGTATGGTCGTAATGTGTATTGTCGTAATGTGTATGGTCGTAATGTGTATGGTCGTAATGTGTATGGTCGTAATGTGTATGGTCGTAATCTATCGTGTCTAAAGATCATGCTTTGGGTAAAAATACATCTGAAGTTGGTTTTTTAGTTTTGTTTTGTTTGTTTTTATTTTGTTTTTTTGTATTTTTGTTAGTTTTTTTTTGTTGTTTTTTTTTTTTGGTGGGAGGGGGGAGTTCGGATTTTCAACTAACAATAAAAATGTTACTTTTAACTTGTTTTGTTTATTTCAAGGGTTTTACGGCGCTTGCAACACATTTAGGTCATATCAGGCGCCAGTAAAAAGGAAGAAAATAGGATAGTAAAAAGTTCTAGAATTACAATTAAAGCATCCAAGAAAATGTAAGACGAGGGGAAATGGTTCAAATAGGGAACAGATGTAGATTCCAAGAGCACACCGTCAAAGTACTTAGTTTGAGATCACCTAAAAGTCTCATCTAGATACAAGCATAGGTCCCAACTAAGAGGAATACACTCAGATGTTTACAAACCATATAATATAATAAGTAAACTACACATAATACAATGCATAACAGGGAGATGACTTACAAGGAAAAAAATATCATCTCCCAAAACTATAACTATACATTCGACTGTTTCCCTCCAAGCCAAGGAACTCCGACCAGCGTCAGGACAAAACGAAGTAATTTCATTCCAAGACAACAACAGGAAACAATTGGAAAACGGGTATGGGGGAATAGAAGACACGGCATGCACCTCCCTGCCCACTATGGGAGGTCAGGATCCCTGCCCAGTGGGAAAGACTAATTGATTACTCCCCCCCCCCCCCCCCCAATATTTTGACAATCCAGAAAGGATACAATCCTATAAGCCGACTGAAATTTTTCTTCTAGAAAATTATTTTAAAGATGAGACAGTAATTGTTTCAAAACAAGCTTTTCCAAGATTTTAGAGAGAAAAGGAAGATTAGAGACAGGACGATGTTTTTTTTTTTAAGTTCTCTTTTTCTAGATCAGGTTTTTTTCAAATACGGGTAACTGGTGACTCCCTCCCCCCCCCCCCCATTATTCTGACAATTCAAACGGATACAATCCTGGACCGATTCATTCTCCACCGTCAAAAGATCGTCTTCGATTTCCTTTGAATATTGGCGCAAGTCAACACCCTGAGGAACATATGGAAAAGGAAGATAATTATACACACCTGCTTAACTCTCCTTATCAATCAATTTCAGTATTCTAATAGCAGGCTTACCCAGCAGAAAAATAGGTTTTTTAAACTCAAATAAACTCTCTACAAAACAACTTTATGCTCTTATTAATTAAAACAAAGATCATTCTTCAAAGTTTGTGATGTACAAAATCAATCTGAATAAATAAAATGTATATTGAGTCGAAACAATGTGACGATTTTGATGAAAGTGGTAAGGAGATGGTTAAGATATCGAAAAAAGTCATCAAAACCTATTGAAAAATGAACTTTTATATAGCGCAATATCCACTAAACGTGCTCAAAGTGCTTTACAATGGATCCCTGTCCAACAGCAACACTTCACATGTAGGACGGGATGATACGCTTGATAGGCGATATTTCAAATTTGTTTTCGGACAGAGACAACACTGTTAATAGTCAGGTACTCATTTTACACCCGGGTACAGTGAGAGAACTTGAGTAAAGAGCCTTTTCCAAGGACTCAACTATGCGGCGAGCAAGGCTCGATTGAACCAAGGACTTTCCAATCCGAAAGCGAGTGTCATACCACTAGACCACATAGCCGCTTGGTTTGGTACCAGACTATGTTTTGTTTTTGTTTTTAAGGGTTTTTTTTTTGTTTGTTTGTTTGTTGCTTTAGGTCTCTTCCAACACAATTGAGGTTATATGAGAGACCGCTGAAACAAAAAAACAAGCAATCTAACAAAAAATAGTACAAATGTAAATCAAAATCATAACCTAAAGATATCATAAGCTAAATTATAAATAACCAAGAACAAACAGGCAGAAGATTTACAGAAAAAAAAATATCCCCTGTCAAAAATACAATCACAAACCAAAGAAGCAGGATAGGCTAGTAAAGAGAAGAAGAAACGACATCAGTATCGGATCGTACACCCATGCGGACATCATAGGTATATGATTCAAGGGTGATGCTCCCATCCAATCACCCGCTTTTTAAGGGTTTTACGGCGCTTGCAACACATTCAGGTCATATCAGCGCCAGTAAAAAGGAAGGAAATGGGATAGTAAAAAGTTCTAGAATTACAACTAAAGCATCCAAGAAAAGGTAAGACAAAAGGGAATTGGTTCAAATAGGGAACAGATGTAGATTCCAAGAGCACACCGTCAAAGTACTTAGTTTGAGATCACCTAAAAGTCTCATCCAGACACAAGCCCAGGTCCCAACTAAGAGGAACACACTCAAATGTTTACCAATCATATAATATAATATGTAAACTAAACATAATACAATGCATAACAGAGAGATGATTTACAAGGAAAAAAATATCATCTCCCAAAACTATAACTATACATTCGACTGTTTCTCTCCCTGCCAAGGAACTCCGGTCAGGGTCAGGACAAAACTAAGTAATCTCATTCCAAGACAACGACAAGAAATAATTGGAAAACGTCTAAGGGGGGGATAGAAGACACGGCATGCACCTCCCTGCCCACTCTGGGAGGTCAGGATCCCCACCCAGTGGTACCAGACTACATAATGTTATACAGTATTTGACCTTGTATTGGATTTTTGGACGACTGAATTAGCCCGACAGTGGAAGGGAGGCCTATATCCGACAGTGGAAGGGAGGCCTATATCCGACAGTGGGAGGGAGGCCTATATCCAAGGATACGAAATAGTCAATATTATTGAATCATGCGACTATGTGGTCTAGTGGTATGACACTCGCTTTCAGATCGGAAGGTCCTGGGTTCGAGCCTCGCACAAACATAGTTGAGTCCTTAGAAAAGGCTCTTTACTCGCATTCTCTCATCGTACTCAGGTGAAAAGAGTACCTGGCCATTAACAGTGTTGTCTCTGTCTGAAAAATTGTAATATCACCTAACAGCACAGGCGTCATGTCCTGTCCTAAATGTTAAGTGTTGCTGTTGGCCAGGGATCCATTGTAAAGCACTCTGAGCACGTTTAGTGGATATTGCACTATATTAAAATTCTCAACAAAAAAAAAAAACAAAGCTCAAGAGGTCAGAACTGTTCAATTTCATATAAAAATCATCGCTAAAGTCAATAAATATGGACATATCAGAAGACTAAGTATAATGTTCAAGCAAGTCCAGATTAGAAGTAGATTTTACTTGAAAGTGTTTGGTTTTTTTTGGGTTTTTTTCAAGGGTTTTACGGCGCTTGCAACACATTCAGGTCATATCAGCGCCAGTAAAAAGGAAGAAAATGGGATGGTAAAACGTAATAGAATTACAATTAAAGCACCCAAGACAAGGTAAGACAAAGGGGAATTGGTTCAAATAGGAAACAGATGTAGATTCCAAGAGCACACTATCAAAGTACTTAGTTTGAGATCTCCTAAAAGTCTAATCCATACACAAGCACAGGTCCCCACTAAGAGGAATATACTCAAATGTTTACAAATCATAATATGTTAACAAAATACAATACAGTGCAAAACAGAGATGATTTACAAGGAAAAAAAAGTATCTCCGAAAACTAACTATACATTTGACTTTTTGACTTTTTTTCCCCCTCAGCCAGGGCCTGGACAAAACCAAGTAATCTCATTCCAGAACAAATAGGGATCAGATGTAGATTCCAAGAGCATACCACCAATGCACTTAGTTTGAGATCACCTATAATTCTCATCCAGACACAAGCACAAAACCCAACAAAGAGGAATACACTCAAATGCTTGCATTATACATTAAAAATAACAAATATAATAACACATAACAGAGAGATGATTTACAAGGAAAAAAATATCATCTCCCAAAACAATAACTATGCATTTGACTGTTTCCCTCCCAGTCAAGGACTCCCGCCAGGGTCGGGACAAAACCGAGCAATCTCACACCAAGACAAAGACAGAAAGTAAGTTGGAAAACAGGGGGATAGAAGACACGGTAAGTACCTCCCTGCCCACTGATGATGATTGGACATGGAGAAATGCAACGAATGCATAGAAAATGTTTTTCATATCAACGAATGCATAGAAAATGGTTTTCATATCAACGAATGCATAGAAAATTTGTTTTCATATCAACGAATGCATAGAAAATGGTTTTCATATCAACGAATGCATAGAAAATGTTTTTCATATCAACGAATGCATAGAAAATGGTTTTCATATCAACGAATGCATAGAAAATGGTTTTCATATCAACGAATGCTTAGAAAATGGTTTTCATATCAACGAATGCTTAGAAAATGGTTTTCATATCAACGAATGCTTAGAAAATGGTTTTCATATCAACGAATGCATAGAAAATGGTTTTCATATCACAGTCAAAGGCAAACTCACTTTATTCAAGGCTTCTTTCACAATGTCATCATCTAGGTTCTGCTGTATGTGAACTGAAAATGCATTTCATAAAACATGAGTTAGCCTTCTATCACATAAAACATGAGTTAGCCTTCTATCACATAAAACATGAGTTAGCCTTCTATCACATAAAACATGAGTTAGCCTTCTATCACATAAAACATGAGTTAGCCTTCTATCACATAAAACATGAGTTAGCCTTCTATCACATAAAACATGAGTTAGCCTTCTATCACATAAAACATGAGTTAGCCTTCTATCACATAAAACATGAGTTAGCTTTCTACTTCTATCACATAAAACATGAGTTAGCTTTCCACTTCTATCACATAAAACATGAGTTAGCCTTCTATCACATAAAACATGAGTTAGCTTTCCACTTCTATCACATAAAACATGAGTTAGCCTTCTATCACATAAAACATAAGTTAGCCTTCTATCATGAACATCAAAGTTGTCCAAAATGAACA
This sequence comes from Berghia stephanieae, assembly GCF_034508935.2. NCBI lineage: Eukaryota > Metazoa > Mollusca > Gastropoda > Nudibranchia > Aeolidiidae > Berghia > Berghia stephanieae. The sequence continues at coordinate 46,647,644 of NC_088368.1, read as the reverse complement.
GAGAATGATTTTTTGTTTTTTTCTCCACAAATTGACTTTATTCTATTAGAATTAGAGCATTTGCATAGCACAAAATCCACTAAATGGGGGAGTCTTTCCACAAGTTCCCAGCAGTGAAGGGCAAATGTCCCATTGGAAAAATAAAATACTGTTAGGCGATATTACAATTTTTTTCTTTCCGACAGAGACAACGCTGTTAACGGCCAGGTACTCATTTTAAAGTTGAATACAGTGAGAGAATGTAGAGTAAAAAGCCTTTTCCAAGGACTGAACGATGCGCCACTCAGAGAGGGAATTGAACCTTGAAGCTTCCAATCCAAACACAAGTTCATACCAACCATAGATCCCACGATTCAAAATTGTTAGGAACCCCAGGTGAATTGGTTCAAATAGGGAACATGTAGATTCCAAGAGCACACTATCAAAGCACTTAGTTTGAGATCACCTAAATGTCTCACCCAGACACCAGGAGAAGATCCCACAAAGAGGAATACACTCAAATGCTTACATTATACATTTAAATAAACATAATACATAACATGATTTACAACCAAAAAAAATATATCTCCCAAAACAATAACTGCATTTGACTGTTTCCCTCTCAGCCGAGCATCACGGCAAAACCAACATTCCAAGACAAAGACAGAAAGCAAATTGGAAAACAGATATAGGGGGATAGAAGACAGTAAGTACCTCCCTGCCCACTATGGGAGGTCAGGAACCCCACCCAATGATATAGGGGGATAGAAGACACAGTATGTGCCTCCCTGTCCAAACTCCCACCCAGTGATATAGGGGGATAGAAGACACAGTAAGTGCCTCCCTGCCCACTATGGGAGGTCAGCAACCCCACACAGTAAAGGTACACTTCACCAGATCTAACAGACCCAGTTACCAAATCACAGCTAGATTTGAAAAGGATCAGCTCAATGAACAAAATACAAAGGAAAGGAAAAATTGCCCAGATAAAAAGTGACGGCACCCGATTCTTTAACAGTGCCTGGACACTGAGCGTGTACAACATGGTACAGGACTTGACAAGAGGATGAAGAAGAATGAGGAGGGGGGAGGAGGAGAATGAACATGAAAAGGAGGGAGAAGGAGAAGGATGGGGGAGGATGAGGAGAAGAAGAAAATGAAGACTGAGGCAGAGAGATAGGCATAGATGAAAATGAAGATGAAGACATAGAAGAATATGATGAAGAAGAACACCAACTGCGATGACGACGACAACAATGACGACAACAACACAAACATTAATGTAATAAATATAAACCTACTGTCAACTTCATCCAGGAGAAAATCTTCAGAGGTGAAATCAAGTTCCCCTATATTGAGATTGGTCTCCATCAAGTTCTGCATTTTGGATAGAGAGAAACATACAAAGATTGTCAGGATTTCCGTAGTTTCACAGCACGCCTAAATAGATTTTTTTTTAATTTTAACATCGGTGGGTGGAGGAGGAGGACGACTCCTTCAACCCCTTTCAAACTTTCAATAATTGATGGGCAGCATAGTAAGTAATTAGTCACAAACGTCAACAAACTCAACGTCAACAAACTCAGAAAGTTGTTTTTGAAATTAGGAAAATAACACTAGGAAAAATTAAACTCATCTTAAATCTTAAATCGTAAAATTTTTTATTGGACATTGCACCCAATTGAAAGTCCATGATGGCCAATGGATTAGGTTGAAGTAATACCTAGAATATAATAAAAATGTTGTGAAACGACAGAAGTCCTCCCCAAAGATTAAAATTCTTTTCATCCTCACAAAGCACTCTTAACTCCTGGGAACAGGAAATGATTTGTTAGAGCAGGAGAGAGAGAGAGAGAAAAAAGGCCAGATGGTAGAAAAACTTGAAAACTGATTTGCTTTGCGCCCACAAAGACAATTGAAATTATCGCAGGAGAAAAGTCTGTAAATATATATTTATTTTATCATTATTAATTTTTCATTTTGATTTTAATTTTATAATAATTTCCTTAAATTTCAAAATGGATTTATTGTTGGATATTTTTTTCGATGTGAAAATAATCTGACGCAGATGTGGGTTGAGAAAATTGATTCGTTGTGCTTCTATTTATGAGGCGTACCTCCCTGTCTGTACTGCAAAGAAGAAATGAACATTTTAGAATTTAGTATATCATTATTATTTATTATTATATTATTATTATTATTATTATTATTATTATTATTATTATTATTATTATTATTATTTCATCAATCAATTGCAATAAATCCAATCAGGGATGCCTTCCGAAAGCTCCTCGTGCTAGTGGAAATAACCCAAATATTCCCTGAACTTATCCTAAGAAAAAATACAGTATACAGCAAGAAGACAGTTGCTCCATCACTATCCCATACATAAAATCATACAAAGCGTTTGGACAGGATGAAGTATTTGTTAGAAGAATAGTGCGAGAGACAAGAAATCACTTGAACTTGAACTTGAACATACTGGAGGTGGTGTAGAGTCCGTAATTTCTGTCATTTGCCGAGATTTTTTTTTAATTTTGAAAATGTATAACGAACGAAGACCCTTTACTGATAACAATTCACAGACACAACTCAAAATCAAAACAATATTGATGGGTCGTTCTCAATACATCTCGGGACCTATTATTGACGTCGCTCTCAGCCCACTGTGAATTTTTTATTATAGAGTTGTTTCCCTTGATTAAGAAAAATTAGAGACGTAACGAATGCCAGATTGACAATTTTGACTCAATTTCCAACAAAGCCAATCACCTTTATCTCTCTTATAGACAATCACATTTGATATTCTTGAAACCTGTAAAGACTGATTGCCTAAATAAGCTCAGAAGACACCAGTAAAGCATCATCTTTCAACTAAGAACACAACACATACCGCTCAACAACCATTTAAGCAAAATTACAAAAGACATCCCCATCCTGCCCCCTATGTCAACACCCCAATGAAACAGTAACACACCACTTGCTTGAGGGTCAACCTCTTGAAGACCTGAGATGCACATTCCTCCCACCAAATCCATGCATCAGTAACACATGTGTGTATGTGTGTGTGAATAAATGTGTGCGAGAGACTGACTGACGTGAGAGTATGGAGAAAGAGACTATGTCATCAATAAATTTAGAATTTGTATTATTTATTTTTATTTTTTTTTAAAGTTTTGTTACTGTTACCCAGATTGGCCTTCCCCTTGTTATCGTGCTTAACCCACGTCTTTTAACTCGGATCAAATTTTTGAGCATAGAATAAATTTGGTGCCAGTGACCAATAAAGAGCCGCTTTATTATGAATTGTGTTGGCAACTGCTGAAACTGCATTTCATTCATTATTATTATTATTATTATTATTATTATTATTATTATTATTATTATTATTATTATTATTATTATTATTAATAATAATAATAATAATAATAATAATAATAATAATAATAATAATAATAATAATAATAATAAATAATAATAATAATAATAATAATAATAATGCTGAAAACTTATATAGCGCTATAACTCCGAGACACCAGACTCTAAGCGCTTAAATTACAAATTACTTTGGCTGAAACATACTCATTCACACACACAAGCACACACACACACACAAAACACACACACAACACAACACACAACACAAACCAAACCTATCTTGCTTCTCATACCATCTACTAAAATCGAAACAAATATGTTTTAAGCGAACGTTTAAAAATAGACAAAGATTCTTTTTCACGAATGCTCTGCGGTAAGGCGTTCCAAATAGAGGGTCCGAAATGAGAAAAGGATCTCATTCCAGCATTTTTTCCGAATTCGAGGGACAACTAGTTTTGTGGAATCACTGGCCGAACGTAAGGGGCGGGGTTTTGAATATCTTTCAATTAGTTCTGAAAGGTAGGAAGGGGCAGTACCTTCAAGACAACGATACACTAAAACACAAGCTTTGAATTTAATTCTTTTCCCAACAGGCAGCCAATGCAGGTCATGAAGTAGAGGTCCGGCAGAGTCGCACCTACGCTTCATGAATACTAGTCTGGCAGCGCTGTTTTGGACAATCTGAAGACGTTTCAGATTGTATTGCGAAACGCCAAACAACAGAGCATTACAATAATCCAATTTCGATAGTACGAGGGACACAACCAGGTGCTTGGTCACATCCTCAGATATGAACCGTCTAATGGAAGCAATCTTTTTTAGTTGGAAAAAGAGAGATCTAACCAAATTATTAACCTGATGCTCCATCGACAGTCCAGAGTCTAAGAATGTGCCAAGGTTTTTCACTTTGTCAACAATTTGAATAGAGGCATCCCCCAACTTCAAATCTGTTTCACTTTTCCACTTCCTGTTCCCCACATACAGCACCTCCGTCTTATCATCATTCAGTTTCAGTCTGTTCTCATTCATCCATTTCTTAACACTTTGGATACAATTTTTACTATTGGCTGATACTTCTTGTAAATTTCTCGTATTGGAAACGCAGTACAATTGCGTATCATCAGCGTATTGATGGTAAGATAGACCAAAACTTCTGATGATTTTAGACAGAGGGCCAACGTACAAAACAAAAAGAACGGGTCCAAGTACTGAACCCTGGGGAACCCCACAATCAAGAAAGATTTCCTCCGATCTATATTCATCCACCGTAATAATCTGTTTACGATTAAACAAATATGACCTAAACCAATCAAGCGCTGCACCAGACACGCCATAAGTAATGTCAAGACGTTTGAGAAGAAGATTGTGATTAATAGTATCAAAAGCAGACGATAGGTCAAGCAAATTCAGCAAAAAGCATGAACCATTGTCTATAACAGAGAGGAGATCATTAACAACCCTAACAAGTGCGGTTTCCGTCGAATGATGTTGCCTATAAGCAGACTGAAATTTTTCTTCAAGACAATTATTTTTAAGATGAGACAGTAATTGTTTCAAAACAAGCTTTTCTAAGATCTTAGAGAGAAAAGGAAGATTAGAGACAGGGCGATAGTTTTTTAAGTTCTCTTTATCGAGATCAGGTTTTTTCAAAAGGGGTTTGACATGAGCAACTTTGTAAATGTCTGGTACAGCACCTGACTGCAACGAATTATTAACAATACATGTAAATGGTGTTAAAATTACATCAATGCATTTTTTTAAAATGGCAGTATTTAAGGGGTCTAAATCACAACTTTTAGTTGGAGACGACATAATGCAATCACATAAGTCAGCTTCAGTAATCATTGAAAAATGTGTTAACGAATCACCATGAAATGTGTCAAATGTTGTATGGATCGATTCAGACGACAGTTCTTTCCTGATGCTATCCGTTTTTTCTTTAAAATACTGACCAAAGTGAGTTGGTAGATCTGCACGATCGATTAAAGATGGGAGAGCTGGTTGCGTCTGTTGTCCCAGCAGTTCCTTGGTCAAGGCAAAGAATTGTCTCGAACGTCCCACGTTTTTGAGGCTTTCTTCATAGAATTTCTTTTTGGCCCTGAAATTGACGGCTTTTGCATCATTTCTAGCCGCGATGTATCGCTTCTTATCGACAGCATCTCTGGACTTGAGCCATTTTCTTTCTGCCCGCCTCCTGGCTAATCCATTCAATTTTATTTCGGTATTATACCAGGGTGCTTGACGTCTCACTTTTACTGCTCTAGTTGTTAAGGGAGCATGCTTGTCCACCGTACCAACAATTGACTCGTGGAGACCATTCGCATCATGTTTATTTTTAACGTTATGGTCAAGGTCTTGTTTAAAAATGTTCATGTTTATATTCTTCAAATTACGAGGTTATCATCTTTTTTACTTCGTGCTTCATTGGAAATAAAACGCAAAACACAATTAAATGATGGTCAGAGATTAATTTATCAATATTTGAGACAGGTGAAGAGAGAGAATGTTCAATGTCTGTAATGACATTATTATTATTATTATTATTATTATTATTATTATTATTATTATTATTATTATTATTATTATTATTATTATTATTATTATTATTATTATTATTATTATTATTATCATTATTATTATTATTATTATCATTATTATTATTATTATTATTATTATTATTATTATTATTATTATTATTTGGAAAATAATGCCATTTTAAAACCGTAACGTTGCCACTTTTTGATTTATTGATCTGGCAACCATGTCATCGCGCTTTCTACCACTTTAAGATATATTTTTTCTAGTTGCAATAGGAATATTTTGACTTTAAAAAAATGCAATTAAGAACAACATATTATTATCTTTTGATATTGTTTTTGGTCACGCTAATGTAAAATGACCAATTATATTGAGTATCCATCTCCGATTGTACCCGACATTATCTTACAACAAGATATGAAGTGAATAGAAAAGTGCCAGAAGACAATAGAGAATAAAAATTTTTTCGCGGCGGTGGTGGGGTTTGAACCTGCGACCTTATTGGTACGACAACTCCGCCTGGCAGGTGAGAGCGTGGCTCTACCGTGTGAGCTATCCACGAACACAAAAATATTCGTTTCAAACCCAAAGTCATTACTAGATCCCTCTCTCACCCACTTCTTGAGACCGCCGATTCGTTCGTACACCACCATCGCGAATAATTTTGACCAGCAGTTAAGCTTAATAGCCAATATTCTCAACACAAACATATAACATAGAAACGATTGAGACATTGAGTATGCTCCGGTGTATGGGGTGAATTTTTAATTCAGAAAAGTGAGTGGAGCAGGCACTTATGTTGGTAACAACAAGATATGAAGTGAATAGAAAAGTGCCAGAAGACAATAGAGAATATAAAATTTTTCGCGGCGGTGGTGGGGTTTGAACCTGCGACCTTATTGGTACGACAACTCCGCCTGGCAGGTGAGAGCGTGGCTCTACCGTGTGAGCTATCCACGAACACAAAAATATTCGTTTCAAACCCAAAGTCATTACTAGATCCCTCTCTCACCCACTCCTTGAGACCGCCGATTCGTTCGTACACCACCATCGCGAATAATTTTGACCAGCAGTTAAGCTTAATAGCCAATATTCTCAACACAAACATATAACATAGAAACGATTGAGACATTGAGTATGCTCCGGTGTATGGGGTGAATTTTTAATTCAGAAAAGTGAGTGGAGCAGGCACTTATGTTGGTAACAACAAGATATGAAGTGAATAGAAAAGTGCCAGAAGACAATAGAGAATAAAAATTTTTTCGCGGCGGTGGTGGGGTTTGAACCTGCGACCTTATTGGTACGACAACTCCGCCTGGCAGGTGAGAGCGTGGCTCTACCGTGTGAGCTATCCACGAACACAAAAATATTCGTTTCAAACCCAAAGTCATTACTAGATCCCTCTCTCACCCACTTCTTGAGACCGCCGATTCGTTCGTACACCACCATCGCGAATAATTTTGACCAGCAGTTAAGCTTAATAGCCAATATTCTCAACACAAACATATAACATAGAAACGATTGAGACATTGAGTATGCTCCGGTGTATGGGGTGAATTTTTAATTCAGAAAAGTGAGTGGAGCAGGCACTTATGTTGGTAACAACAAGATATGAAGTGAATAGAAAAGTGCCAGAAGACAATAGAGAATAAAAAATTTTTCGCGGCGGTGGTGGGGTTTGAACCTGCGACCTTATTGGTACGACAACTCCGCCTGGCAGGTGAGAGCGTGGCTCTACCGTGTGAGCTATCCACGAACACAAAAATATTCGTTTCAAACCCAAAGTCATTAGCGCTTTTTATCAATATTCTTACTGCTCGACATTATCTTATGAGTTTTCGTTTTCTTAACTTCCGCTTTCGGTTTCGCATGACAACTTCCTTTTTCTTTAATAAGACAAAATGGTGGGTTATATGTGTTATCAAGTGTAAAAAAAATCGGCCCATCAACAAATATTATATAGTCGTATCATAAAAATATTGATGTAGATGTGCTAACTATTGTTTGAAGTGCATTTATCAGCTTTTATTTGTCGCATATTGCCTTAATGATGTAAAAATGATACCACAAAAATACTTGGGATTCTCAATGTAAACAATTCGTTGAATGACATTTTCTCCAATGGTTTTGTTTATAGTTAAAGCATTTGCTTTTACCTTGCTATTAAATGTTATTGACTATCATGGATGGTTATTATATTGACAAGACTGTTGATTTCATGCATTGATCTTTTGGTGTTTTTTGACATTTTTTTAGTTGCTGAAATTGAAATTTGACAGGACTCTGGTCCAGAGTCTGGACAAGATAATTTGTAATTTGATGAACGAATTAAATTTAACGTAGAGAGCTGCGCCGGTGTTACCAATACTTAGCTTCTATACCAGGACAAATCATTCGTTTGGACAGAAAAATAAATAAAAAACTTACCGCATACCGTCAAAAGCAGTTTAGATTTGAAGATGCATTTGTTTTCTATCAAAAAACATTCGGTACTGGACAATCCTTGATGAATTTCAAAAGTTGTGTTGAAATTATATACTAATTTTTTTCATGATTCATTCCTCGCGAAATCGTGTGGGTTTCGTTTCTGTTATCAAGGTGCCGCCCCAGGTTTTTTAGTGTCCCTCGATAGGTATGCAATTTGGTGCATTTGTGCAGTAAAAATTGGTGCGCAAAATTAGTTCGTAGCGGATGCGAGACTGTGACACTGTGTGTGTGTGTGTGTTTGTGCGTGTGTGTGAGTGTGTGTGTGTGTCTCTTTCTTTTTTTTTTTTTTTGGGAGTGCCTACGTACACGGTAACGGGGCATCTAGCCTCAGGATCTACGTGCACGTAAACTGGTTTACCGTTGCAACACAAGCAATAGATGGTCCTCGCTGTCGTGACCGCACGCGCTCGTGTGTGTGTGTGTGTGTGAGAGTTATTTTTTTAAAATCAAAACAATTTTAACCATTAATGGCGAGATTCGATCTTACACTACACTCCCCAAACTCCAGATCTTAGTCTTAATGTTATCATTAAAAGGCAAGCTTTGGGATTTATAGTTTAATTGAAGCCCGAGTCTAAATATACTCTTACTACTGCTCTCTTGGTGAAACGATTTATTCCGCATAAGCAATCAGTGTCACTGTAAATAGGTACTTTGGTAAACGTCCATTTGGCCCTCCAGCAGGGAGCCGATAAAGGCTGTCATTATTCCCAGACGCCTGTCTGGGGATAATAAAAATTCGTTATCCCCAGACAGATGTCTGGGGATAACCAATTTTTGTTATCCCCAGACACCTGTCTGAGGATACTATCCCCAGACGCATGTAGCAAGTGGGCAGAAAGATTTTATGCAAAATGCCAAACTAGGCGTGAAAAATACCAAATATTCTGGAAAAAATACTAGTGGTTGTGTCCCAAAACAGTTAATATATCAAGTGATATCTAACACAAGATGAAAGTACATAGTGATCAAAGCCATGCGGGTAAGTACAGCGATAGCTTGCCAGTTGAGGAAAAAAAAAGGAAGAAGCAGCGTATTCGCATTTGAAAAACAAAACAAAACAAAAACTGAAAAAACAAAACAACTTAACCTTTTAAAGGCGAATATCAATCTTACTTGGACCAAAAATAAAATCTTACCGTTTTCATCAAAAGACAAAAAACAAATTACAATTTAAAAACTTGAGCTTTTATATAGGGCAATATCCACCCAACGTGCTCAAAGCGCTTTTTATCAATATTCTTACTGCTCTTATGGTGGAAACATGTTTTTTTTTCTGTGTTAAAAAATAATAGAAATGAAGACTATTATTTGAAAACAAAAAAAAATCAGTGTCACTGGCAAAGGGTTAATTGCAGTACTCCTGCATCCTGTGAGACTTCTACGGCACTTGCTAATCATAAAAAAGGAAATAGCAACCAACAATACTAAGGTGAAGAAAAAAAAAGGTGTGGGGGGGGGGAGAGCAAATCCAGTAGCAATGCAACCTTTTAGCGGCGAAATTCGATCTTTGACCTAACACCAAATCCTCTATCATCAAAAGATAAGTAACGGCAAAACGATTATAGACAATTGAAGTCCGAGTTGCGATAGTCTGACTGCTCTCTTGGTGGAAACGCTGTATTCCCCGTTAACAATAATAAAGATAAAAGCAAACTACTATCTAAAAGCAAAAAATTAGCTTCGCTGTTAAGGGATTAAGAACAACTGCAACTGCCAGCATCCTTGAGATGCTCTACGTCACCAATCGACACATCTCCTTCTCGTCGGCATGCCCCCCGCCCTCCACTCTTTCAAGGTGGTGGTGGCGGCGGATAGAAAAGGCCTTTTTTCTTTCATTCAATCAACTTGACTGCTGGTGGACCCTAGGCCTCTCTACAAGTACAAGAAATAATACTCACTTTTTCTCTGCTCCAAAGAAAATATCTACCCCCTACCGGTCTAATTATTTGTAGCAGACGACAAATTTCTCAAAACGGTCACGTGACACTGTAAGAACAACACAGGAAGTCCATGAAAGCTTATTTACGGCATTTCCTTTGAACCGTGTAAACAACAATTTCGTTTTCATTCGACTCAACAGGTCAGATTGGCCGGTATTTTTTAACGAACTTGGGGTTCTGAAAAATCAAAATGTTTCTTAGAAAGTTGAAAGATGCTAGTTTTTGAAACAGAGGTAGGTTTTTTAAAAAAAATCTTTATATTTTACGTGAATGCATGCTCAAGGCGAGTTGGACGTGCAGCGGAGGTTGGTAGGCCAAAGGCCCACCTCTCTAGTGTTTTTATGCACCTCCGTTGACGGTGTATCTTAACGGATCGTTTATATACACCTCCGTCACGCATGCGCATTCCATCCAATTTCATTAGCGATATTGTGTTTCTGTATTTGGACATGGCGAAAGTAATATTGTGACATCTGCAGGATGTTTTTGTTAATAAATTTATATAAAAATAATAATAATTTTAAAAATCGAAATATAATACCAGAAAATAGTGCATTGAAGGTAAAATAATGTTTTAGAAAGACCTTATTAAATGTGATGAACAGTCAGGTGGCTCCTTAGCGCAGTGGACAAGCTGTCAGACTCCAACCTTGAAAGTACCGGGTTCGATTCCCATTGTTGACATTTTTTTTTCATTTTTTTTTTGGAATTACTTTGTTTTTGTTTGCTTTTTTTTTTTTTTTTAAGACTTTTTATCTATCATGTTTTTAAAAAACTTCGATTTTAATTTTCTAAAATTATTTATTTATTTGAGATCAGTACTTGTGTGCCATGTTTCTTTTTACTTTTGATTTTTTACATGATTGTTATTATTCTTTAATTTATTATCATACATCGGTAATCACGAAGCAGCGTGCTAAACTACAATCTAAAACTATTTAAACTAGGCATTTTGATAAAAATTTTCAAACTCAAAATATCTTAGTTTGACCCAGTCAGGGAGATGGGACTTGAAAAAACATAAAATTTGATACCTTATTTGTTTCTCTACGACTTATTACTAGGCCCTTTGATAACTCCAGTCCAGTGGCCGCCGATAGGCTCACTGTAAGGTGAAACTCGTTTTTTTGGAACTTTATTTTTGGCCCTTTATTGTTTTGGTCACCATGGCGTCATTTGTGAACCTATGTGACTAACTTTGGTATCATTATAAAGGGCACAAAACAAGCTTTCTAACAGTGTATGGCCCACTTATTGTTTTCAGTAATTTTGTTTCAATTAAAAGATAAATGGCAAGTGTTAGATATCATTTTAAAGGTCAGAAAATAAGCTTTATTTTCATATAAATCATTTTCATGTATGGAAAGTATGGAAAAAATTAAGGATAAATGAAAATGGAAAAAAATATGAGGTTTTTGTCCTAGAAAGTGGGGTTGGTGGCGGGAAAAATAAAATAATGAGCGAGTGTATCAATTTTGATGAAATTTGGCAGAGATATTATTCAATTAATTGTCTATCGATGTATGAAGTATAATTAAAATGTATCCATAATTTTAAAAGTTCTCATAATTCAAAAATGTATAAATTTTAATTACATAAGTTTTCTGAGAAATACAATCAGGAATTGAGAATGAAATACACCGTTAGAAAGCTTGTTTTGTGCCCTTTATAATGATACCAAAATTAGTCACATAGGTTCACAAATAACGCCATGGTGACCAAAACAATAAAGGGCCAAAAATAAAGTTCCAAAAAACGAGTTTCACCTTACAGTGAGCCTATCGGCGGCCACTGGACTGGAGTTATCAAAGTGCCTATTTAAACCTCATGGTCGTATGCAGCAACATTTTCATTAATTTACCATCACCGCCAACAGAGGTGCATAAAAACTGTGCGTTTTTGTACACCTCCAATGGAGGTATAATATCGCCACCTATATTTAAATCAAACAGTGACAGTGACTGGGTCATGTCAACTTAGCCCCTTGCCCTTAGTGAGCAGCAGTAGTGGCAGTGGGAGTCGAATTGTGACCCAACTCGCACTTAAGACTAAGACTAAGAAAGTTGTGATTGGAAATTGCAGTTCGCATTTAAGGGGGTGTTAAGAACTTGCGATCTAACTCAAACTCCATATGAAAATCATAAACTGTATTCTTGAAAACAATTACAACTGTGTCTACTCAGACTCAGACCTAAGTTTGTCTACACAGGCCGCCATTCTTCTCTCTCTCTTTCTCTCTCTTTCTCTCTCTCTCTCTCTCTCTCTCACTCTCTCTCTCTCTCTCACTCTCACTCCCATAATAGGCAATAGGGGTCGAAAGGAATGTGGGGCTCTGGTAGGGATAGTCGTATATAACTTACTGACAAAATTCACAACAGGGGGTTCAGTAAAAGGCATAGGTAACTTTGTTATAAAGAGGAATATCGCAGATCAGTTGGTATCAATTTTTCTTCGTCTCTCAATTTCCTGTTGAACTGCTAGTACTGGTAGTAGGTATCACTGGATGTCACTATAGATTTGTTTTTCCTTTTTTTCCTCAGTCTCTTGTCGTGCCAGAGAAGTTCCAACACATTCTTCGTGTCTTGAACACGAACATTGACGGTAAACGGAAGGTTGCCCATGCCTTCACTGCCATCAGAGTGAGTTTGTATTTTTGTTAAACAGGCCTACTAACTACTACAAAAAACTGGTAAAAATACGAATTTTTGGCTTCAACAATAGAAATAAATAGACATTTTTGATTCATTACAATGTGATTAAAAGAAGACTTTGATGCCTCAAAGTATCTATTCAGGGTTTTGAAGACATTTAATACTGATCAATGTAAAATATTAATTTGTAAAGTTAATTATAGTGACTTCTATTTCTTCTCTCTGAAAACTCCGATTTTTTTACATTTCAAGTTGGCAGGTCTGGTTAAAGTTTGGCCTATTGCAATATTATGTTATCTAGATTGTGTTGATGAATGTGATAAATTTCAGACAAATTTCATGGCCAATTGCGAAAATACAAAGTTTTATGGAAAACTACGAAATTTTGATTCTCGATAATGATGACAATAAGGAGAAGGTTGAGCTAATATAACCTTTCTTCCCTCAATATGATTTTCACAATTTTGGTTTCATTAGCATAGAGATACTTTCTGTTATCTCGGGAGTATAATTGACAAGCATGAGGGCATGGAAGCAGCAGTGAAAGCGTGGATAGGAAAGGCACAGGCTGCAACCACACTGTTGAACAGAGTTTTGAGAACTAAAAATATCTCCCTTCGACTAAAGCTAAGACTTTCAACTCAAACGTGAAGTCTGTCCTACTGTATAGATGTGAAAATTGGAATGCATAGTAGGCATATATAAGAATGCAGATTTTCGTAAACAAGCTACTCAGAGTAAAATGGATGGATAGCATTAAGTGCGAACTATGGAAAAGAACACAGCAGAAACCACTGGGAGAGCAAATAGGAAGAATACGATGGAGGTGGATTGGACACGCCCTGAGAAAGAATGACTCCACTAGCAAAGTTTTGGACTGGAACTGGGTACTTTGGTAAACGTCCATTTGGCCCTCCAGCAGGAAGCCGATAAATGGGCTAGTGGCTGTGACCCGATTTTTTGGACTTTTGAGTGATGGGTCTCAGAAAAAGTTCCATAGATCTTATGTTTATGGATGGATTTTAATGATTGATGTCTCATTTGTTTGAGGAGAAATTACTCTGTCGTTTGGTGTAGTTTATTTTAAAATCAATGACAATTTTGTATAACTTTTTGATTGTGGATAAAATAGGGTATAATTTAGCTTTGGATAATTATAGGATTAGAACTTGGTAAATCAAAATTTCATGATGGCACGTTTATTTAAGATCTTAACTTTTTTATGAAATTAAATTCAGGGCAAAGCTGTATACCGCATCCATGAAATTCGTTCCAGCAAAACCCTTACTCAAATCTTAGCAGTCATTTTAGGCCAGTTTTAAAATCCAAATGATGGTTACTACTGGATGTGCAACACTTTTCAGGTCACAAAGTCCGTCGGTAAATAACAAAGGCAAGTAGAAGACCATTTTTCAGCCTTTAAACTAACATAACTTTTCTTCTGCTTATCACAGTGTTGGTATCATTAGAATCGTGTTGAAAAGCACTTTAAATTGATATAGGTTTCATTGAGCTCAATCCAATTTGACTTTTTTACCAAAGTACCTACCTCAGGGCAGAGGAAGATCAAGGGGAAGGCCACATGAACCATGGGAAGAATTTAAGAAGCTGATATATACAGAGAAGTGGTAAGACATGGAACAAGATTTTTTTATTAAAAGTTAGCTCAGGGTGGAAACTGTTTGTCTGTGGCCTGTAGTCTGACCAAGGGTGGAAAAGGCAAAAATGATATAGATTTCATTGAGCTCAATTGATTGCCAATTTATTTATTTTTTGGCCAGTTCTATTTCTCCGAATGGTCGGCTAGCCTCGAGTAGCTGATGTGATGTCGATGCAAAAGTAAATGCTCAGAGTGGACAGGGAATTCTCACAAATCATGGAGCTACCGATTTTTAAGCACTTTGTTGACAAAGACAGATAATTTTATCAAAATGTTGTGCTATCGCGAATAATCCATCTATCAAAGAGATAACAGAAGTAATCCTGAATAACTAAGCCAAAGTCTCAAGATGGGAACAGAGGTTGAAAGACAGGACAGCACAAACTCAAGATAGAAGTCTATAAACAGAAATTTTGTAATAAAAGACAGAGCACCCATTCACTGGCAATAGAAAACCCAAGAAATGCATACACATTCATCATTCACACAGACACTCTGGCAAATAACCCAAAAGAATCTTGAGAACGGAAGCTATTGGGAGAAATAGGGATACAATTTATTTTCCCGAGCATTCAGAGAAATAATTACTTCGTTTTTTGTTTTGTTTTTTGTTTTTACCAAAGTACCTACTCAAACCAGTAAGAATTTTTTTTTAAATTTTTTTTTTTGTTTTTTTTTTTTTTGTTTCAGCCATTTTTATAATGCGTTCACTTGAAAATAATGGTTGTATTCTCGTGGTTATTATTTTCTCAGGGTGTCGGTCGTAGATATGCTGCAGTTGTCTGCAAAAAAGCAAATGTTGACATCTCCAAAAGGGCAGGAGAACTGACTGATGATGAGGTAAATATTTCCCTGTGATTATCCCTGTGTCAATCGAGTAGTAGGCACTTAAATGATGGGCTAGATCTGTCTCACAGTTATCCCATTCTGGGCTAGATCTGTGTCACAGTTATCCCATTCTGGGCTAGATCTGTGTCACAGTTATCCCATTCGTTTGTGTGAACGCGAGTTGTTATTTGGGAGATGCAGGCTAAAACAATGACTTGGTTAAATTGAGATATCTCTGGTGTTTATTTACAGAATTCGATAGATTAAACAACAAAATAAAGGGCAGTGAACGCTTTACCGTTTCCCTCCTTAAATTCATTTAAGTTTAAATCTAAATAGAGGATATTGTAATGGAAAGATAGCTTAATTTTAGTGGGCAAGAAAATTAGGCCATGTATCATCATTCATGAAAAAATTCTCCTTGAAACATAAATCATCATAATTTTCAACCATTTTCCTTTCCAATTATGTCATTTTAATTGTCAAAACTGTTTCCGTGATACCCTGTGGGCGTTCTATAAAATCACACTCATTTCAAAATCTACCAATATTTCAGCTTGGGACTGTCGTGGTCAGTGTCGTTCATTTGAAAACTGAGTTTTCAACAATTAAGTCCAGTTGATTATATGATGCCTGTTTTTCACTGTAAATCTTTCATAATGTATTGGAGATTTTGCATATAATTGATGCTATTTCACTTTTTGTTACTTCTGTTGTGTTAATCACGATTATAGTTAAGTTTAAATCAACATCTCTGATTGTAAGGCATTCAATCAGAAAATCGGTTGCTTATATTACAGATTAAACGTTACAATGGTTATTTCCCTTTATTGATTTTTATGAAATATATATTCATTCCCTTTTTTAAAAAAATCTTGATTTGATTCTAAATTCTAATTTATTTTTTTTATGTCAGAGTGAAGAGATGGAATTCTCCAATATTGAGAGTTTCAATTTACTACAACTTCTATAGCATATCACTTAAGGCTTAGGGAGCGATTTGGGTCTTTTCTTTAGAAAAATTAATTACCTTTATTTAATCATTCTGTGTCGTCATTATAGTTTTAATAAGAACTCTTTTTCGGTGGATTTTTTGTTTGTTTATCTGGATGAAAATGTCTTAAATTACTCTATCTGTTGTCATTGACCAGTGGGCAATAAAGTTCCCTGCTCAAGATAACTGTGAGAGATACCATGTCTGGCTCAAACCTAGACATTTAACATGTGTGTGTAATGCTTTATCTGCTCCACCATTGGCATAGAGATTAATTATTATTCCACGCCTCCTACTGGAAATCCCTGTCATTTCATAATAAATACATCATTGTTGTAATTATTCCACGCCTCCCGCTGGAAAACCGTGTCATTTCATATTAGATACATCATTGTTGTATAATGATTGAGCGCATTGGTTACAGAATATTTTAACTCGTTTTAATGGTTTAAAATATGTAAAAGACAATCTTTTATGCTGTGTTACAATAATTTTTTCACCTGGAGACAGCGGGTGGTTGGATGGGAGCATCACCCTTGAATCATATACCTATGATGTTCGCATGGGTGTACGATCCGATAGTGATGTCGTTTCTTCTTCTCTTTACTAGCCTATCCTGCTTCTTTGGTTTGTGATTGTATTTTTGACAGGGATATTTTTTTTCTGTAAATCTTCTGCCTGTTTGTTCTTGGTTATTTATAATTTAGCTTATGATATCTTTAGGTTATGATTTTGATTTACATTTGTACTATTTTTGTTAGATTTCTTGTTTCTTTGTTTCAGCGGTCTCTCATATAACCTCAATTGTGTTGGAAGAGACCTAAAGCAACAAACAAACAAAAAATCACCTGGGGACAGGTATTCATTTTACACTTGAGTGCGGTGAGAGAATTCAGTAAAGAGCATTTTCCAAGGGCTCTATCAACTGCGCACCACTCAAGGCGAGACTCTTTACACTTTATAGCTTCATTCATTCCGTTGCTTGAATTTACTTGTGGTCTGGTGGTATGACACTCGCTTTTGGATCGGAAGGTCCTGGGTTTGAGCCTCGCTCGGCACATAGTTTGGTTCCTGGAGAAGGCTCTTTACTCATATTCTCTCACCGTACTCTGGTGTAAAATGTGTATCTGGCCATGACCAGTGTTGTCTCTGTCTAAAAAAATTTGTAATATCGTCTTTCAGGCATCATGTCACGTCCTACATGTTATGCGTTGCTGTTGGCTTGGGACCCCTTGTAAGGCACTTTGAGCACATTTAGTGGATATTGCGCTGTATATGATTTCGAGTTCTTTGGAGGTTTTTTATTCATGACATTATCAAATTCTTGTTTTCATCAGGTAGAACGTATGATTACCGTGATGACCAACCCTCGTCAGTACAAGATCCCCAACTGGTTCTTGAACAGACAAAAGGATTTCAAGGATGGCCGTTACAGCCAGGTCCTCAGTAACTCCTTGGATAACAAACTCCGTGAAGATTTGGAGAGGCTGAAGAAGATCCGTGCTCACAGAGGTCTTCGACATTTCTGGGGGTGAGGATTTTTTTTTTTTTTTCTCTCCCTCTCTCTCTCTCTCTCTCTCTCTCTCTCTCTCTCTCTCTCTCTCTCTCTCTCTCTCTCTCTCTCTCTCTCTCTCTCTCTCTCTCTCTCTCTCTCTCTCTCTCTCTCTCTCTCTCTCTCTCTCTCTCTCTCTCTCTCTCTCTCTCTCTCTCTCTCTCTCTCTCTCTCTCATTTCTTTTTTTCTTTTCGTTTTTCATCTATAAAGACCCTGCAGTAGTTTTGAGTTGCAGGGTTGTCAGGTGTATCCTGTGTATAGAGGGGTGCAGGGTTGTCAGGTGTATCCTGTGTATAGAGGTGTGCAGGGTTGTCAGGTGTATCCTGTGTATAGAGGTGTGCAGGGTTGTCAGGTGTATCCTGTGTATAGAGGTGTGCAGGGTTGTCAGGTGTATCCTGTGTATAGAGGGGTGCAGGGTTGTCAGGTGTATCCTGTGTATAGAGGTGTGCAGGGTTGTCAGGTGTATCCTGTGTATAGAGGTGTGCAGGGTTGTCAGGTGTATCCTGTGTATAGAGGTGTGCAGGGTTGTCAGGTGTATCCTGTGTATAGAGGTGTGCAGGGTTGTCAGGTGTATCCTGTGTATAGAGGGGTGCAGGGTTGTCAGGTGTATCCTGTGTATAGAGGTGTGCAGGGTTGTCAGGTGTATCCTGTGTATAGAGGGGTGCAGGGTTGTCAGGTGTATCCTGTGTATAGAGGGGTGCAGGGTTGTCAGGTGTATCCTGTATATAGAGGTGTGCAGGGTTGTCAGGTGTATCCTGTGTATAGAGGGGTGCAGGGTTGTCAGGTGTATCCTGTATATAGAGGTGTGCAGGGTTGTCAGATGTATCCTGTGTATAGAGGGGTGCAGGGTTGTCAGGTGTATCCTGTGTATAGAGGTGTGCAGGGTTGTCAGGTGTATCCTGTGTATATAGGGGTGTGCAGGGTTGTCAGGTGTATCCTGTGTATAGAGGTGTGCAGGGTTTTCAGGTGTATCCTGTGTATATAGAGGTGTGCAGGGTTTTCAGGTGTATCCTGTGTATAGAGGTGTGCAGGGTTTTCAGGTGTATTGACCGTTCTGACGTCACTTTAAATCTTTACGGTGTTTTGTTATTTCTATCGGAGTCGCTCCGTTCTTTAATATAATGTCCTTTGCAGAAGTGCCATTTCTATGGGAAGAATAAAAAAGTGAGCTGTTATATCCACTAAACATGCTCAAAATGCTTTACTTATGACATGATGCCTTTTAGGCGATATTACAATTTTTTTCGGACAGAGACAACGTTGTAAACGGCCAGGTAGACCTGAGTACGGTGATAGACTGAGTAAAGAGCCTTCTCCAAAGACTCAGTTATGCGCTGAGCAAGGCTCGAACCCAGGACCTTCCCATCCGAAAGTGAGTGTCATACCACAAGGCAACCTAACCACACGGATGGGAGTGGGTGGAATTGTGCATTTTGGTTTAATACAGGATTGTGGTCTGAGGTGTCAGTGGCATTCACTCCAGAATGAGAGATTTTCACAGAGCCGCCTGCTTGAACCTTTTAAAATTTTGTGGTTTTTAAGAGATGAAAAAGGTAGTCGTTATAGTTCACTTTATAGAACACGAATTCACCTTCACAATGACTTAATCACACTTGATAATCCTATTCAGTGTGCCATCAACTTCCATCTTCAATAAGTTTAATGGTTTGGAAATGCTCTTGAAGTTGTGACATTTCGTAAATCGACTAATTTTCCGTACTGGTTAGTAGGCAGTTTGTGTTCAACAATTGTCGGTTCGTGTTTGTCTGGGTGACATTCTAGCTTTGTTGTAGTGGATTGATCCATACTTTACTGTCATGTTGACTTTTGAGTAGTTTTGTATCAGATACGTTCTAGGTGGGGTTCCTGACCTCCCATAGTGGGCAGGGAGGCACTTATTATGTCTTTTATCCCCCTGTATCACTGGGTGGGGTTCCTGACCTCCCATAGTGGGCAGGGAGGCACTTATTATGTCTTTTATCCCCCTGTATCACTGGGTGGGGTTCCTGACCTCCCATAGTGGGCAGGGAGGCACTTATTATGTCTTTTATCCCCCTGTATCACTGGGTGGGGTTCCTGACCTCCCATAGTGGGCAGGGAGGCACTTATTATGTCTTTTATCCCCCTATATCACTGGGTGGGATTCCTGACCTCCCATAGTGGGCAGGGAGGCACTTATTATGTCTTTTATCCCCCTGTATCACTGGGTGGGGTTCCTGACCTCCCATAGTGGGCAGGGAGGCACTTATTATGTCTTTTATCCCCCTATATCACTGGGTGGGATTCCTGACCTCCCATAGTGGGCAGGGAGGCACTTATTATGTCTTTTATCCCCCTGTATCACTGGGTGGGGTTCCTGACCTCCCATAGTGGGCAGGGAGGCACTTATTATGTCTTTTATCCCCCTATATCACTGGGTGGGATTCCTGACCTCCCATAGTGGGCAGGGAGGTACTTATTATGTCTTTTATCCTCCTATATCACTGGGTGGGGTTCCTGACCTCCCATAGTGGGCAGGGAGGCACTTATTATGTCTTTTATCCCCCTGTATCACTGGGTGGGGTTCCTGACCTCCCATAGTGGGCAGGGAGGCACTTATTATGTCTTTTATCCCCCTGTATCACTGGGGGGGTTCCTGACCTCCCATAGTGGGCAGGGAGGCACTTATTATGTCTTTTATCCCCCTGTATCACTGGGTGGGGTTCCTGACCTCCCATAGTGGGCAGGGAGGCACTTATTATGTCTTTTATCCCCCTATATCACTGGGTGGGATTCCTGACCTCCCATAGTGGGCAGGGAGGCACTTATTATGTCTTTTATCCCCCTGTATCACTGGGTGGGGTTCCTGACCTCCCATAGTGGGCAGGGAGGCACTTATTATGTCTTTTATCCCCCTATATCACTGGGTGGATTCCTGACCTCCCATAGTGGGCAGGGAGGTACTTATTATGTCTTTTTATCCTCCTATATCACTGGGTGGGGTTCCTGACCTCCCATAGTGGGCAGGGAGGCACTTATTATGTCTTTTATCCCCCTGTATCACTGGTGGGGTTCCTGACCTCCCATAGTGGGCAGGGAGGCACTTATTATGTCTTTTATCCCCCTGTATCACTGGGTGGGGTTCCTGACCTCCCATAGTGGGCAGGGAGGCACTTATTATGTCTTTTATCCCCCTATATCACTGGGTGGGGTTCCTGACCTCCTATAGTGGGCAGGGAGGTACTTATTATGTTTTTTATCCCCCTATATCACTGGGTGGGGTTCCTGACCTCCCATAGTGGGCAGGGAGGCACTTATTATGTCTTTTATCCCCCTATATCACTGGGTGGGGTTCCTGACCTCCCATAGTGGGCAGGGAGGCACTTATTATGTCTTTTATCCCCCTATATCACTGGGTGGGGTTCCTGACCTCCCATAGTGGGCAGGGAGGCACTTATTATGTCTTTTATCCCCCTATATCACTGGGTGGGTTTCTGACCTCCCATAGTGGGCAGGGAGGCACTTATTATGTCTTTTATCCCCCTATATCTGATTCCCAACAAGCTTCCTGTCTATGTTTTGGAATGAGATTACTTTCAGTCAAATGTTTAGTAGAGTAGAGAGATGCTACTTTTTTTCTTGTAAATCATCTCTCTGTTATGCACTGTATTGTTTTGTTTACATATGATATATGATTTGTAAACATTTGAGTGTATCCCTCTTCTTAGTTGGGACCTGTTCTTGTGTCTGGATGTAAATAATAATGTGAATTTGAATGTAAGCTTCAATTTAATTACAAAAACAGATCAAATGAACGTTTCGGGTTTCCCCTACAAAACAGGATGATTGAAACACCACAGATGAATGAGATGATGTGGTAGTTGTGTAGTTAAGGTGTGGTGTTTCATTCATACTGTTTTGTTGATAAAGGGGAAACCCGAAACGTTCATTTGATCTGTTTTTGTAATTAAATTGAAGCTTACATTCAACTTCACATTATTATTTATTTCTTCCAGCTTCGAGCAGCAACATTTACACTACTTGTGTCTGGATGCGACTTAAGGTGATCTCAAACTAAGTACTTTGATAGTGTGTCTTGGAATCTACATCTGTTTCCTCTTTGATCCAATTCCCCTTTAACTTACATTTTCTTGGGTGATTTAATTTTAATTCTAGACCTTTTTACTATCCCATTCTCTTTTTACTGGCGCTAATATGACCTTAATGTGTTGTAATCACTGTAAAACCCTTAAAATTGAAAACAAAATCATCTGGATTTCCACCAGCTGTTTTGAACGGAAGTGGTTATTTCCACTACAAACGTGCAAGTCTTCGTTATTCACAGGCCATGAATTCAGACAGAAAATTTTTCGATCTGATTCTGAACTACATATCTGTTATAGAGATCTTCAGAAAAAAAAATTCTGAAATGTTGTTCTGTAAATAGCCAGCGTGGCAACATAAGGAACTCAATGTAAAAACGTCATCACAACAATCTATAGGTGCTTATTGGAGTGTGGCAGATTTTGTGAATTTCTTCTTGGTTTAAACTCAATGTAAAAACGTCATCACAACAATCTATAGGTGCTTATTGGAGTGTGGCAGACTTTGTGAATTTCTTCTTGGTTTAAACTCAATGTAAAAACGTCATCACAACAATCTATAGGTGCTTATTGGAGTGTGGCAGATTTTGTGAATTTCTTCTTGGTTTAAACTCAATGTAAAAACGTCATCACAACAATCTATAGGTGCTTATTGGAGTGTGGCAGACTTTGTGAATTTCTTCTTGGTTTAAACTCGAAGCTAAGAATTTGAGAAACTTGTCTTCTTTTTTGTTTACTGTTGCATAGATTTGTTTTTATTTGATGTTGCACTGATAACTCCTGTTTTGCGGGTGGTTGGATGGGAGCATCACCCTTGAATCATATACCTATGATGTTCGCATGGGTGTACGATCCGATAGTGATGTCGTTTCTTCTTCTCTTTACTAGCCTATCCTGCTTCTTTGGTTTGTGATTGTATTTTTGACAGGGGATATTATTTTTTCTGTAAATCTTCTGCCTGTTTGTTCTTGGTTATTTATAATTTAGCTTATGATATCTTTAAGTTATGATTTTGATTTACATTTGTACTATTTTTGTTAGATTGCTTGTTTTTTTGTTTCAGCGGTCTCTCATATAACCTCAATTGTGTTGGAAGAGACCTAAAGCAACAAACAAACAAACAAAAAAAAATATCTCCTGTTTTGACTTAGAATTCTCAGTTCTCTCAAGGTCTCATTCTCATATTCCTGACTAAACTAAGATAAGTAACTGTGGTCGTTGTAGTGTAGTTGTAGAGGCAGACAAGTCATGAGATTACTCTGCTGTAGTAATGACCCTTCATCCAATCAGATTTGTCCTCAGCTTTCTTCATTAGTGTTGGGCTATCCATCCATCTTCATTCCTTTACATTGTTACTTTTGAATTTGTTTCATTGTTTATGTTGCATCATTGATTTGAGATTCTGATTCTTAGAATAGATTTTGGCCATCCAATCACTTATTAGTAGAGTTAGGCTGAGGAGACTGAGCTTACAATATAATTAATTTGACATCAGGTGATTTTTTAACTGAGATTGATCAAACTTTGTTATATGTTCATCAGTTTTCTTCGCTTCCACTTTTTAGATATAAATGGACTGTGAGTAAAATTTATACACAACCATTTCCTTTTCTTTGAACCATCAATTTTGTAAAAAGGCAGTGTGCGAGTTGGTTTCAGATATTTTTTGTCATTTGCCATTTACATCCCTCAATCCCTGTGTCATGAGTGTAGACTTTGAGTAGATTTGTATCAGATAAATTTATAGATTTATCAATTGTAAGGTTCCTTTTTTATTGTGTTATAATGAAACAAATTTTAAAAATAAACTAGCTTTTATATAGGGCAATGTCCACTTTATGTGCTCAAAGCACTTTACAAGGGGTCACTGACCAACTGCAATGTGTAACATGTAGAACGAGACATGACGCCTGTTAGGCGATATTAGTTTGTTGTTTGTTTGTTGTTGTTTTTCTACAGAGACAACGCTGTTAACGGCCAGGTACTCATTTTACACCTTAGTAGGATGAGAGAATGAGTAAAGAGCCTTTTCTAAGGACTCAACTATGCGCTGAGCGAGGCTCGAACTCAGGACCTTCCTATCTGAAAGCGAGTGTCATACCACTAGACTACATAGTCGCACAAAATAGCACTGATTTTTATTCATATTTATTCTTGCCGAATCTGTTCCCACCCGTGTTTGGTCTATAAATAAGCTTAAAATGTGTCTATTTTGTTCTTCTATTTCAGTCTCCGTGTCAGAGGTCAACACACTAAGACTACTGGACGTAGAGGTAGAACTGTTGGTGTGGCCAAGAAGAAATAATTGTGTTGAAATCGCAATAAATATAAAGATATGTAAAAATTTACGTTTTTGTCTGTGTTATTTCTTCTCTATACTGCATACTTTCTATCAAAAGGGTCTATTCTCGGTCTATTAACTGAAATCAGTCAATTCGTCGAATTCAAATATTTTAAAGATTGAAAGAAAGAATTCATGAATCGTAGTCGAATGACCGTAAAGTAATTAGGAATGTTCCACAGCACTACGCATAGCTCATGGGCCGTTTATATTAGCGATGGATATACAGTAGAACTCGGAAATAGCGAGTTCGACGGGTCCACTCCTGATTACTCGCTATTTCCGAGTTCTCGCTATTCCCGAGTTGCCAGGAAAGGTCACTCGGCCGTACAAAAAGATGGCAACAGTGGGGAGTGAACCTGAGACTCAGGGAAGTGTACACCTGTGGGGACTGAATCTGAGACTGGTTATCGACGGGTTTCGTAAAAAAGCAATTACTTTTTTACGAAACCTGACAATATCCGACAAAGTTATGGGAAGTAGGCAACACTGGGGAGTGAACCTGGGACTCAGAGAGGTGTACACAATGGGGAGAAGAGGATAAAGGTTATAATAATAATAATAATAATAATCTTTATTGTCCAAATTAAGGGCAATTCATGTGAGGTAAACAATGCTCAGTTTGGTTCATGGTATGAACATCAACACATTTACAAATACAGACACAGCCATACACGAACATACACGCTTGCACATTGTTTCTACACATGTATACAAAAGAAATGAGCGTACATACAAACATATATACATACATACATACATGCAGACATACTTACAAACCAGCATATCATCGTATATGCATGCCTACATACATACATACATATATACAGGCACACAGACAGACAGATAGAACGATACGATATATTTGCTGGGACAGCAGATAACCATATTATAAATATAGTGTCTTATATTAAGAAGAAGATGGCAATGATTGTGATGATGATGATGATGATGATAACGACGGCGGCAATGTCGATGATGATGATTCACGACACTGCTTCTCGTTATTTTCATTGGTTGTCTCATTTTTCCACAAAAGATTTGTTAATTAATTTTATGGCGGTTGGAATGAAGGTTGTCTTATGTCGATTTGTCCTACATTTTGCTTCTAGATACCGTCTTCCGGAGCGCAGAAGTTGGAATTTTTCGCTCAGCGGATGCCTCTTTTCGTTGATAATGTTAAAAGATTTCTTCTCAACTGCATTAATATAAGTTGTGTCAAGGCTTCTAAGGTCGGTGTTAATTATTTTTGAAGCCTCTCTGAGGGTTCTATGTAGTTTGGATTTTTCTTTTGTTCCACAGCTTCCATACCACATTGTGATGCCAAACGAAACGATACTCAATATTAATGACTTGTAGATTTGTATCATGGTCTTTCTGTTCACATTGAAAGACCTTAATTTTCTGAGTATATACAAGCGCTGGTTACATTTTTTGATGACATTTTTGGTGTGCGATTCAAATCTTAGACTTATCTATAATTACACCAAGGTATTTAAACGTTTCAACAGTTTCAAACCGCCTGATTGTTAATTTTTGTTATTTGTCTTGCTCTTTTTCCTATTTTTCTGTGATCAAACAGTTGTTCCTTTGTTTTTGTTACATTGAGCTCTAGACAGTTATTGGCACACCATTTGCTGAATTTACTAACTTGCTCAGTGTATTTAAATTCGGAGACGGAATCATTGAGCAGGCAGAGTATTGCAGTGTCATCAGCATACTTGATGAGTTGGCAGTTATCAAAGCTAGCCACACAATCGTTTGTATAGAGGATGTAAAGTAGAGGTGAGCTTACACACCCTTGTGGGCATCCGTTTGAAAGAGTTTTTACAGATGATATATTTGAGCCTACTCTGACATGTTGGGGGCGATCGATGAGAAAGTTGTTATACCAGTTGATGAGGTAATGGGGAAGGTTTAGAGCAGGCAGTTTACTGATTAATATGTTGGTTTTCATGGCATTAAAGGCAGACGAAAAATCGACGTATAGGATTCGGCAGTAGTTGGCGGGTGAAACATCCAAGTGATTTGATATTGAATGCATCACTGTGAGGAGTGCGTCTTCCACACTAAGATTTCGTTGGTAGGCAACCTGATATGGATCAAGTATGTGTTGGTCACATATAAATTGCAACAGCTCTCTTTTCAGAATTTTTTCCAGACATTTCATAATAATTGATATTAACGCAACAGGTCTTTTATCATTCAGCTGAGTTGGTGGATTCTTTTTGGGTACTGGAATTATAGTCGATGTTTTCCATATAATTGGGATTTTCTGTTCATCAGTGGAATATGAACCTGGGACTATGGGAGATGGATACCCATTGGGAATTGAAGCCGGACTATGGGAGTTGGGTACCACCAGAGGAGAATGAACCTGACACTATAGAAGGTGGGCACCAATGGGGATTGATCCTGGGACTATGAGAAATGGATACCATTGGGAATTGAAGTCGGACTATGGGAGTTGTGTACCAGAGGAGAATGAAACTGACACTATAGGAGGTGGCACCAATTGTATCCATCTCCCATAGTCCCAGGTTAACTCCCCACTGGTGTTGTTAGTTTTTTCCTCGTTGCTTCTGTTAGAGAGCCGTCTACATAATAATAAT
>NC_088368.1:46593098-46605598 GCF_034508935.2 Berghia stephanieae | reverse complement strand
AAGATTGGAATAGAAAACTGGAAGGCTGGTTTTTGGTGGGATTAATTTTCTTATTGTCTTTTTTACTTCCTCTGTCACTGCTGCATACACACTTTTTAAGATCGTTACAATTCAGTGAGAAAATTTCTCTTCATGAAGAAATCATGAATAAAATTATCAAAAGTTATAAAGTTTGTTTGTTTGTATTTATGTGTGTGTGTGTTTGTGTGTGTGTGTGTGTGTGTGTGTCTTTGTGTGAGTAAATAACTTTGTTTATTCATATTATTATTTTTTGGGTTTGTGTTATTTTAAAATTCCTTAATTAAATATGAAAATTGATTTAAAAAGTACTATAAAATATGTTGGTAACAACAAGATATGAAGTGAGTAGAAAAGTGCCAGAAGACAATAGAGAATAAATTTTTTTTTTTTTTTTTTTTTTTTTTTTTTTTTTTTTTCGCGGCGGTGGTGGGGTTTGAACCTGCGACCTTATTGGTACGACAACTCCGCCTGGCAGGTGAGAGCGTGGCTCTACCGTGTGAGCTATCCACGAACACACTAAAATATTCGTTTCAAACTCAAAGTCATTTCTAGATCCCTCTCTCACCCACTTCTTGAGACCGCCGATTCGTTCACCACCATCGCGAAATAATTTTTGACCGGCAGTTAAGCTTAATAGCCAATATTCTCATCACAAACATATAACATAGAAACGATTGAGACATTGAGTATGCTCCGGTGTATGGGGTGAATTTTTAATTCAGAAAAGTGAGTGGAGCAGGCACTTATGTTGGTAACAACAAGATATGAAGTGAGTAGAAAAGTGCCAGAAGACAATAGAGAATAAATTTTTTTTTTTTTTTTTTTTTTTTTTTTTTTTTTTTTATTGTCTTCTGGCACTTTTCTACTCACTTCATATCTTGTTGTTACCAACATAAGTGCCTGCTCCACTCACTTTTCTGAATTAAAAATTCACCCCATACACCGGAGCATACTCAATGTCTCAATCGTTTCTATGTTATATGTTTGTGATGAGAATATTGGCTATTAAGCTTAACTGCCGGTCAAAAATTATTTCGCGATGGTGGTGAACGAATCGGCGGTCTCAAGAAGTGGGTGAGAGAGGGATCTAGAAATGACTTTGAGTTTGAAACGAATATTTTAGTGTGTTCGTGGATAGCTCACACGGTAGAGCCACGCTCTCACCTGCCAGGCGGAGTTGTCGTACCAATAAGGTCGCAGGTTCAAACCCCACCACCGCCGCGAAAAAAAAAAAAAAAAAATTTTTATTCTCTATTGTCTTCTGGCACTTTTCTACTCACTTCATATCTTGTTGTTACCAACATAAGTGCCTGCTCCACTCACTTTTCTGAATTAAAAATTCACCCCATACACCGGAGCATACTCAATGTCTCAATCGTTTCTATGTTATATGTTTGTGATGAGAATATTGGCTATTAAGCTTAACTGCCGGTCAAAAATTATTTCGCGATGGTGGTGAACGAATCGGCGGTCTCAAGAAGTGGGTGAGAGAGGGATCTAGAAATGACTTTGAGTTTGAAACGAATATTTTAGTGTGTTCGTGGATAGCTCACACGGTAGAGCCACGCTCTCACCTGCCAGGCGGAGTTGTCGTACCAATAAGGTCGCAGGTTCAAACCCCACCACCGCCGCGAAAAAAAAAAAAAAATTTTATTCTCTATTGTCTTCTGGCACTTTTCTACTCACTTCATATCTTGTTGTTACCAACATAAGTGCCTGCTCCACTCACTTTTCTGATATAAAATATGTTCCACCTTTATACAGTATGAATATATTGGTGTTGGAGTACATAGAATTTAAATTTCAAATGCTTTCTTTTCTTTCTTTATATATATATATATATATATATATATATATATATATATATATATATATATATATATATATATATATATATATATATATATATATATATATATAACATTTAAAGTATAATTATGGTTATTTAAATACAACATTGTTTCAAGTGTTAGCTCTCATCACTATTATTTTATGTTTTTTCTTTATACATTATAAAGTATATTGGTGTTGAATTAGATTGAATTCTAATTTCATCTGAGTCTGTTGTCATATTATCTATATATATATATATATATATATATATATATATATATATATATACATTGAAAGTTGATGTATATATGAATGCTTCTGATTAAAATATAATTCAATTTTCAATTACTGTACAGAAAGTTGGAAACCACACATTTTATTTTTTTATATTTACTGATGAAATATGCCATAATGAATCCTGTTGTTATATTTCCTTGACTGTGGCCTCTAACATAAATATCATTTATATTTCATTTGGTTTCCATTTTATATACAAATCATAGCCAGTGAAATTGTTCTCTGAGACTTATTGGTGGCCTCTAACATAAATATCATTTATATTTCATTTGGTTTTCATTTTATATACAAATCATAGCTCAGTGAAATTGTTCTCTGAGACTTATTGGTGGCCTCTAACATAAATATCATTTATATTTCATTTGGTTTCCATTTTTATATACAAATCATAGCCCAGTAAAATTGTTCTCTGAGACTTATTGGTGGCCTCTAACATAAATATCATTTATATTTCATTTGGTTTCCATTTTTATATACAAATCATAGCCCAGAGATATTGTTCTCTGAGACTTATTGGTGGCCTCTAACATAAATATCATTTATATTTCATTTGGTTTCCATTTTTATATACAAATCATAGCCCAGTAAAATTGTTCTCTGAGACTTATTGGTGGCCTCTAACATAAATATCATTTATATTTCATTTGGTTTCCATTTTTATATACAAATCATAGCCCAGAGATATTGTTCTCTGAGACTTATTGGTGGCCTCTAACATAAATATCATTTATATTTCATTTGTTTTCATTTTATATACAAATCATAGCCCAGTGAAATTGTTCTATGAGACTTATTGGTGGCCTCTAACATAAATATCATTTATATTTCATTTGTTTTCCATTTTTATATACAAATCATAGCCCAGTAAAATTGTTCTAAGAGACTTTTGGTCGATTTGCCTAAAGAATAATCTTTAATTAAATGAATAAAAATATATCACGTATTGATATCAAATAATACATTTGACAAATTTCTATTGATAGATGTCCTGTATTGTAAACAGTGCTTGATAAATTCATTCATTTAATGCATAATATGTGGAGTAAAAGAATGGACGAGTTAGAATCACATCGATAATTCATGACGTCATTCTGGTCTAATTATGGATGTTTTAAGTAAAGGTTGAACTAATCCTTCTTTGGATCAAGATGGGAGATTACTGTTAGAGAGTGGAAGATTGATTACGTTAGTTATAGATGGAACAAGATGGGAGATTACTGTTAGAGAGTGGAAGATTGATTACTTTAGTTATAGATGGAACAAGATGGGAGATTACTGTTAGAGAGTGGAAGATTGATTACGTTAGTTATAGATAGAACAAGATGAGAGATTACTGTTAGAGAGTGGAAGATTGATTACTTTAGTTATAGGTGGAACAAGATGGGAGATTACTGTTAGAGAGTGGAAGATTGATTACTTTAGTTATAGATGGAACAAGATGGGAGATTACTGTTAGAGAGTGGAAGATTGATTACGTTAGTTATAGATGGAACAAGATGGGAGATTACTGTTAGAGAGTGGAAGATTGATTACTTTATTATAGATGGAACAAGATGGGAGATTTCTGTTAGAGAGTGGAAGATTGATTACGTTAGTTATAGATGGAACAAGATGGGAGATTACTGTTAGACAGTGGAAGATTGATTACGTTAGTTATAGATGGAACAAGATGGGAGATTACTGTTAGAGATTGGAAGATTGATTACGTTAGTTATAGATGGAACAAGATGGGAGATTACTGTTAGAGAGTGGAAGATTGATTACGTTAGTTATAGATGGAACACGATGGGAGATTACTGTTAGAGAGTGGGAGATTGATTACGTTAGTTATAGTTGGAACAAGATGGGAGATTACTGTTAGAAAGTGGAAGATTGATTACGTTAGTTATAGATGGAACAAGATGGGAGATTACTGTTAGAGAATGGAAGATTGATTACTTTTATTATAGATGGAACAAGATGGGAGGTTACTGTTAGAGAGTGGAAGATTGATTACGTTAGTTATAGATGGAACACGATGGGAGATTACTGTTAGAGAGTGGAAGATTGATTACGTTAGTTATAGTTGGAACAAGATGGGAGGTTACTGTTAGAGAGTGGAAGATTGATTACGTTAGTTATAGATGGAACAAGATGGGAGATTACTGTTAGAGAGTGGAAGATTGATTACGTAAGTTATAGTTGGAACAAGATGGGAGATTACTGTTAGAGAATGGAAGATTGATTACTGTAGTTATAGATGGAACAAGATGGGAGATTACTGTTAGAGAGTGGAAGATTGATTACGTTAGTTATAGATGGAACAAGATGTGAGATTACTGTTAGAGAGTGGAAGATTGATTACTTTAGTTATAGATGGAACAAGATGGGAGATTACTGTTAGAGAGTGGATTATTGAATACTTTAGTTATAGATGGAACAAGATGGGAGATTACTGTTAGAGAGTGGATTATTGAATACTTTAGTTATAGATGGAACAAGATGGGAGATTGTGGGTAAAGAGTCTTTTCCAAGGGCTCAACTATGCGCCGAGCGAGACTCGAACCCAGGACCTTCCGATTCGAAAGCGAGTGTCATACCACAAAACCACATAGCCGCATCATTATTTGTTGCAACATTTTACAATATATAATAAACTCTTAGCAGTTGTTGTAAACATTGTTCTTAGTCCACCACAGACTGAGCAATATCATTGAAATAAAAACCTTATTGCAGCCCTGTATAAAGCAAAAACAGCTTTGATGCCAGCCGACACCTTATTCAGATTGGATTAACTTTCACACTTTTGTTCTCAACATTTGAAAGAGTCAAAGTGTTTAGCATTGATGAGAGACAGAAAGCTCTCACCAAACTTGTTGGTCACAATGCACAGTTGTCAATCCCAAAACAAAGGATATCGCTCAGTCCCTCTTTACAACTGTCATAGTCTACCTGTTGTCAAGACTATGCCCAGCCCCCTCGCCTCCTATTTAATGGTCACAGATGACATCACAAAACCCATACTGCAAAGTCCCGTCATCTTTCGTCTCTAATACAGTTGTGATCCACAACTGTAGCATTGAATCACGCTCACTCTCAATTTTTAAACCTGTCACGATTACATCCGTTGTGAAATTTAGTATTTTGTTTGATTGACTTCTTGAATGTGCTACTTTTTGAGGGCAAAAATTTGTTGCCATTAACCGAAGTTTGTTGCAATTAACCAGTGCCTTTTATATAGAATTAATTCCGTTTCTTGGGAAATGTTGCGATTAACCAGTGCCTTTTATATAGAATTAATTCCGTTTCTTTGGAAATGTTGCGATTAACCAGTGCCTTTTATATTGAATTAATTCCGTTTCTTTGGAAATGTTGCGATTAACCAGTGCCTTTTATATAGAATGAATTCCGTTTCTTGGGAAATGTTGCGATTAACCAGTGCCTTTTATATAGAATTAATTCCGTTTCTTTGGAAATGTTGCGATTAACCAAAAGAGATGGAACGTTTCCTATTCTTATTTTTATGTTTTTCTGTCATGTTAAAATGTATAAATGAAAAATAAAAATTGATGAACAAGTAGAATACATGTTGTTTCTTTTTACATTATAAATATATTGGTGTTGAAGTTTAATGAATTCAAATTTCCACTGTTTCTCTTATTACACATGAGTGTCATATGTTAGACCACTTAACCTTTTTGCTGACTGGGTGGGGTTCCTCCCATAGTGGGCAGGGGAGGTACCTGCTATGTCTTCTATACCCCTATTCGTGTTTTCCAATTGCTTTCACTGGGTGGGGATCCTGACCTCCCATAGCGGGCAGGGAGGTACATACTGTGTCTTCTATCCCCTTATATCTGTTTTCCAACATGCTTTCTGTCTTTGTCTTGGAATGAGATTACTTGGTTTTGTCCTGGCTCTGGTCGGAGTCCTAGCTGGGAAGGAAACAGTCAAATGCATAGTTATTGTTTTGGGAGATGATATTTTTTTCCTTGTAAATCATCTCTCTGTTATGTATTATTATTTTTATTTTGAATGTATAATGTAAGCATTTGAGTGTATTCCTCTTTGTTGGATTTTGTGCTTGTGTCTGGATGAGACTTTTAGGTGATTTCAAACTAAGTACATTGGTGGTATGCTCTTGGAATCTACATCTAATCCCTATTTGCTCTCAGTTCCCCTTTGTCTTACTTTTTCTTGGGTGCTTTAATTGTAATTCTAGAACTTTTTACTATCCGATTTTCTTCCTTTTTACTGGCGCTGATATAACCTAAATGTGTTGCAAGCGCCGTAAAACCCTTAAAAACAAAAAACAAAACAAACAATTGCTTTCTGTCTTTGTCTTGGAATGAGATTAATTATTTTTGTCCTGACTCTGACCGGAGACCTAGGCTGGGAGGAATACAGTCGAATGTAGTTATAGTTTTGGGAGATTATATTTTTTTCCTTGTAAATCATCTCTCTGTTATGTATTATTATATTTGTTATTTTGAATTTTTAATGTAAGCATTTGAGTGTATTCCTCATGGTGGGGGCCTGTGTTCGTATCTCGATGAGACTTTTAGCTGATCCCAAACTAAGTACTCTGGAGGTATGCTCTTGGAATCTACACCAATTCCTTATTTTTACAATTCCCCTTTCTCTTAATTTTAATTGTGTGCTTTAATTGTAATTCTGGAACTTTTTACTATCCCATTTTCTTCTTTTTTTACTGGCGCTGATATGACCGAAATGTGTTGCAAGCGCCGTAAAACCCATAAAAAGAATCAAAGTTTTAGCTGAAACATTATAAAGATCCAACACACCAATAGTGGCAATAGGACGATCTGACCTATAGTGGGCAGGGAGGCACTTACTGTGTCTTCTATCCCCCTATATCTGTTTTACAAACAGACTGAGAGTGATAAAAAATAGCACAACTTACGATTGGAAAATATAATTTACTCATTTTCGGGAAATTCCGATATTAGAGCGCTGCTCGGTGTGACACTGAGGATTGCCAAGTTGGCGTTCAATAGACCAAAATAAGAATTAAAAATAACTAACTTTACTTTTTTAAAGCAGATGTGCTTGGAAAAAATAGGTTTCGCATTAAAGCATTTCTTTTGTCCTAGGTTTGATTCATTCTCTGAGTGGAGCATAGTTGGGTCCTTGGGAAATGTTTTTAACTCACTTTTTCTCTCACCGTACTCCCGTGCAAGGTCATCATTTGCAATGTTATACAAGTCCGAAAAAAATGTTAAATATCCTTAACAGGCGTCTTGTCTCGTCCTACAATTTGAGAGTTGCTGTTGGCTATAGAGTCCTTGTGCACGTTTAGTGAATATTACGCTATGCTCAAGGTACTTGAAAAAAATTCAATTCACGTATTTTGACCTAGTTGGTTAACAAATTAAACATTAATTTTATAGAATACAGAAATTGTTACCTTTATGTTTACAAGAAGTGGCCGGCTATTGTAAATATTAAATGAAGACACGCATGACCGCATGATAAGAAATTTGAGTTTAATTTCCACTATACGGGTATTTTGGGAGGAACATTGATACTTTGAAAAGTTTGGCATTCTTTCATATTTTTTGGCAAATTTCAGTAACTTGTATGGCATTTTTTACAAAAATATATTGGCAATCCTTGGCGTGTAGAAATAACGAATTAACGAAAGGTTATGAAGACTTCTGAATAAATGTTATAAAGGCCATTTGTATTGTGAGCTGTTTGTTCAGTGCCATATTGAGTATAGATAAAGATGGCGTACTAAATTCTTAACTTGTTTTATCTTATATCGTTATGAATGTGATTCGTGTTTCAACTTCTGATTGAAGACAGCCTATCATTGCTGTGATTTCAATAGATCAAACATACAGAGATTATCGAATGTTATTGTTAAACTCTACAGCCACTTATTAAGTAAGTTGTCGTTTTCTTTCACTCTGAACTTAAATCAATCCTTCGTTTTTTGTTTTCTAGTTTTCTCTCTCTCTCTCTCTCTCTCTCTCTCTCCCCTCTCTCTCTCTCTCCCTCTCTCTCCCTTCCCCCTCTCTCTCTTTCTCTCTCTCTCTCGCTCTCTCTTTCCCTCTCTCTCTATCCCCTCACTCACCTCCTCTCTCTCTCTCTCTTCCCTCCCTCCCCCCCCCCATCTCTCTCTCCCTCCCTCTCTCTCTTTCCCCCTCTCTCTATCCTCTCCCCTCCTCTTTCTCTCTTCTCTCCCTCCCTCTCCCTCCCCTCTCTCTCTCTCTCTCTCTCTCTCTCTCTCTCTCTCTCTCTCTATCCTCCCGCTTCCTGCCTACCAAATCATATGATGTTTTTTTTTCCCTCTCCGTACCAACTTTCCTGGGGATTGAGATTACTAATATAATTCCCGATATTAACTCAGCTGCGCTACTGTTATAAGGACGGGATTGCCAATTTGATGGCCAAAGTAATTTTTAAAAACTTGTCCTTTATTTCAGAAGTCGAGTGGCAAGGCCAAAATAGGTGTGACATATTGACATTTTGGCGTGCATCCATACCGCTTATTTTTACCTGGTTGGTTTACAGATTAACGCTCATTTCGAATTTGCTAGATTTTACCATTATGTGTGCAAGAAGTATTCGGCTTTTGTAAACATGAAATCAAGATATTTAGTCTTACCCGCAGTAAATAAGTTTAATTTTAGGAGAAAAATTGGTGCATAGAAAGATTTGGCATTTTATTCATACTATTTGGCATATTTCTTTTTACTTGCCTGACATATTAGGCAACATTATAGCGGAAATCTTAGACGTCAACAACTAATGTGTGTTCTCTCTCTCTCTCTCTCTCTCTCTCTCTCTCTCTCTCTCTCTCTAGCTATCTCTCTCTGTCTCTCTCTCTTTCTATTCATTTATGCATCTCTATATCTATCTATCTATCTATCTATCTATCTCTCCATCTATCTCTTTTTCTCTATCTCTCTCTCTCTGTCTCTCTCACTTACTCTCTATTATTTTCTTTCCCTCTTTCCTCTCTCTCTCTCTCTCCCCTCCTTTGTCTCTTTCTCTCTTTCTCTATTTCTTCCCTAATCTCTTCCATTTTCTCACACTCTTTGTCTTTCCCTCCATGTCTCTTTTCTCTCTAATTCTCTCTCTTCCCTCCTCCCACTCCCCTCTTTCCCTTTCTCTCTCTCGCTCTCTCTCTCTCTCTCTCTCACTCCCTCTCTGCCTGTCCATCCATCTATGTCTTCTCTCTCTCTCTCTCTCTTTCTCTTACTATCTATCTCTCTCTCTCTCTCCCTATCTCAAAGTAAGTTGTCGTTTTTTGTCAATCTTATATTATAATCATCCTCTCTCTCTCTCTCTCTCTCTCTCTCTCTCTCTCTCTCTCTCTCTCTCTCTCTTCACGTTGGGCGGGTGGTTGGATGGGAGCATCACCCTTGAATCATATACCTATGATGTTCGCATGGGTGTACGATCCGATAGTGATGTCGTTTCTTCTTCTCTTTACTAGCCTATCCTGCTTCATTGGTTTGTGATTGTATTTTTGACAGGGGATATTTTTTTTCCTGTAAATCTTCTGCCTGTTTGTTCTTGGTTATTTATAATTTAGCTTATATCTTTAGGTTATGATTTTGATTTACATTTGTACTATTTTTGTTAGATTGCTTGTTTTTTTGTTTCAGCGGTCTCTCATATAACCTCAATTGTGTTGGAAGAGACCTAAAGCAACAAACAAACAAAAACAAACAAATATTCACGTTGTCTTCCCTCCTCTCTCTTTCTCTCTCCCTCTTTATCCCGCCCCCCTCTCTCTATCTCTCTCTCTCTCTCTCTCTCTCTCTCTCTCTTTCTCTTTATCTCTCTCTTTCTCTCTTCTTTTTCTTTTCCTCTCTCTCCTCTCTCTGCCATCCCATCTCTCATACCTCCCCCTCTCAATCTCCATCTCTCTCTCTTCATCTCTATCTTCCCTCAACCCTCTCTCCATCTTTATCTCTCTCTCTCTCTCTCTCTCTCTCTCTCTCCTCACTTTGTCTGCCCTCCTCTCTCTCCCTCTCCCTCTCTATCTCTCTTCCTACCTCTTTATATATCTCTCTCCTTTCTCTCCCATCCTCTCCCACTTCCCTCCCCCCTTTCCTCATTTAAATATTCTCTTCCCTTTTCGCTCTCTCTCCTATCCTCTCTCACTCTCTCCCTCTCCCTCCTCTCTCCCCCTCTCTCTCCTCACTTTCTCTTCCCGCTCCCTCTCTCTCTCTATCTCTCTCTCTCTCTATCTCTCTCTCTCTCTCTCTCTCTCTCTCTCTCTCTTTCTCCCAACTTTCTCTTCCCTCCTCACTATCTCTCCCCTCTCTCTCCCGGC
Organism: Berghia stephanieae; assembly: GCF_034508935.2. Lineage (NCBI taxonomy): Eukaryota > Metazoa > Mollusca > Gastropoda > Nudibranchia > Aeolidiidae > Berghia > Berghia stephanieae. Next base: position 46,595,154 of record NC_088368.1, on the reverse strand, counting down.
CTCTTTATCTCTCTATTTCTCTACTCCCCCTCCTTCCCCCCCCCTCCCCATCTGTCTACCATAACATAATATGTTTGTTTTTATCTCTGTGCACCAACTGTCCTCGGGACTGGAATGACTAATATTTGGAAATTCCCGATATCAACCCAGCGCCAAAAGTTGATAAGGATTGCCAATTTGATGATTTAGAGGCCAAAGTAATTTATAAAGCTTGTCCTTTATTTCAGAAGTCCAGTGGCACGGCCAAAATTGGTGTGACATATTGACATTTTGGTGTCCATCCATACCGCTTATTTTTACCTGGTTGGCATAAAAATTAACGCTCATTTCTAATTTGCCATTTTATCATTAAGTGTGCAAGAAGTATTCGGATTTTGTAAACATTAAACCAACATATTTACAAATTGCCGCAGAAAGTAAGTTTAATTTTAGGAGAAAAATTGATGCTTAGAAAGATTTGGCATTTTATTCATATTCTTTGGCATATTTCTTATTACGTGTCTGGCAACAATATTTGGCAACATTGATGATTGCGGAGCCGAGTAATATCGGAATTTCCCGATTACTCGTAATCGCTATTCCAAGCCAAGTTGGTGTGAAGAAAAACAGACAGAAAGTCGTTAGAGTCTGTTGTGGACAAAATTAGAAGGCTAAGGAACTAACTTGTGTATAGAAATGAATTACTTACTAATTTCTTCACTTTATTCTTAAATCGTCTGTGAATTTGAATAATGTTCCTCATGTTATTTTATAATGAAAAACAGACGGCCATTGCTGTGATTTAAGCCACGTTCATCAAACAGAGATTGTCGAATATTATAGTCTACAGCCAATTATTAAGTAAGTTGTCGTTTTCTTTCATTCTTAAATTATAATCATCCCCCCTTCTCTCTCTCTCTCTCTCTCTCTCTCTCTCTCTCTCTCTCTCTCCTCACTTTGTCTTCCCTCCTCTCTCTCCCTCTCCCTTCCTATCTCCCTATTTCTCTCTCTCTCTCTCTCTCTGTGTGTGTGTGTGTGTGTGTGTGTGTGTGTGTGTGTGTGTGTCTGTCTCTCTATTTTCTTTCTTTCTTTCTGTCTCTCTCTTTCTCTCACTCTATTTTTTAAATGCTCTCCCTCTCTCTCTCTCTCTCTCTCTCTCTCTCTCTCTCTCTCTCTGTTTTCTATCCCTTGAACCATTTTAGAAGTATTTAACTTTTTTTTGCATATTACATACTTGCGAATTTCCTATCATTTGACCAAAGTAATAGTATTGGTTGTACTTAGTAGAAAAAGTAGTAGTAATAGTAGTAGTAGTAGGAGTAGTAGTTGTAGTAGTGGTAAAAGTAGTAGTAGGAGTAGTGATAGTAATAGTAGTAGTAGGAGTAGTAGTAGTAATAGTAGTAGTAGGAGTAGTAGTAGTAGTAGTAGTAATAGTAGTAGTAGTAGGAATAGTAGTAGTAGTAGTAGTAGTAGTAGTAGTAGTAGTAGTAGTAGTAGGAGGAGGAGGAGGAGGAGGAGGAGGAGGAGGAGTAGTAGTAATAGTAGTCAATGTTCAAAATGAAAAAAGAGAGAGAAAGAGAGATATGGATCATTAAAAAACATATAAATGGAAATATCTTGCTACTGTTGCAAAATGTCATCTATTGAATTGAAGACCACTCTTCCAGATATTTTATCTTAAAACTTACTCATTACTAATGTACTGGGCTAGCAGATATCACCATCACAACTTCATTTGGTACATCAGCACCATCATCTCCACATCAACACCTTTTACCATCACCATCAAGGCATCACCACTTCTACAACCACCATCACAGCATTGTCACTGTCACAATCACCACCACGTCACTTCTACCACCACCACTACCACAGCTCCGTCATCAACACCACCACAACTAGAGCACCATCTCTACAACAACCACCACTTCTTCCACTAACACTAGCATCAATACAATGTTAAGGTTCCTTCCGCACTAAGACAAAACTGTCCCAGTACAAATTTGTCCTGTCTCACTGGAGAAAACTTCTATTCAAAAGGGGTACCGCACTAGGACAGGACTGTCTCAGGACACAC
>NC_088368.1:46555598-46588098 GCF_034508935.2 Berghia stephanieae | reverse complement strand
CTGGGAAGGTTGGCAGGTCTGTTATTCTCCTCCTCCTCCTCCTCCTCCTACTCCTCTTCTTCTTCATTTCCTTCTTTTTCTTCTTCTTCTGATCATCATCATCATCATCATCATCATCATCATCATCATCATCATCGTCAACAACACCATCTTCTTTTTCTTCTGACCCAGAAATCGCCAGCTAATCAGGTCTATTTTTAAATACGTGTATTTTCTATTAATAATATCGGGAAAACCCTTAGATGATAATGAATTGAACGTGAGGAAATAAATTCAATCTATGCTCCTGACAGCAGTGGGCTGTAAAAAATAATGGACTAGAATAAATGTGACAACAGCTTTAAAAAAGGGAGAAAATACCACAAATTAACAAAGACATCATACCAGTGTGAGCTCAAAATCAGTTTTAGCAAAACTCAAAACGTTTCGGGTAATAATAGCAATAGCTATTGCTTTTATCCGCTACCCTTTGAATAGGACGGTAGTCTATCCCAAAGTACTTTCCGTCATATTTAACAACCCAGGTACCCAATCACTGCTTGGTGGAGAGGGCTGGACTATTAGTCTGAAAAGATAATCAAATATAACTCGGGATGATTGATCGCGATACCTTTACGTGTGAAGTTAGTGCTCTACCATCTGAGCCATCCTAAGTCCCTTTATAAGATGAAAGAGTTGAGACACGTGAAAAGTTGGAAGTAAATGAAGTAAATTGGAAGAAAATTGTTTTATGGGCGAATGGGAATATGAAGTTACTAGCAAGTTTATACTGTAAAAAGTATAATACAAATGAACGGGGATATGAAGTTACTTGCAAGTTAAGACTGTAAAAAGTATATTACAAATGAACGGGGATATAAAGTTACTAGCAAGTTTATACTGTAAACAGTATATTACAAATGAACGGGGATATAAAGTTACTAGCAAGTTTATACTGTAAACAGTATATTACAAATGAACGGGGATATAAAGTTACTAGCAAGTTTATACTGTAAACAGTATATTACAAATGAACGGGGATATGAAGTTACTAGCAAGTTAAGACTGTAAAAAGTATAGTACAAATCTGATGATGACAGCCTCACATAGTAAGAGAAAGAAATACTAAACACGTAATGTTTCGGGCACAAAACCCTTCCTCCGTCAATAATGAAAACAGCCAGATCAATAAATCCAGATAGAAAAGGGGAAAGTTCAACGAATGTCTGTTCTGGATTAACAATGGCGAAATAAACTCTCACGATTATCAATGATTATTATTTTATCCGTTGTTGTTTGAACTGACATCGAATGTATTTTTCCTCTATTTTACCTGATTATTATTATTATCATTATTATTATTATTATTATTATTATTATTATTATTATTATTATTATTATTATTATTATTATTATTATTATTATTATTATTTATTGTTTTAGGATTACGACACAGACATGGATGACAAAATACCAAATATATTACCAGGAAGACATGACAACGTTACGTTAGAAAGACCACATCAGAAGGTTGAAGACGGACTCCCTGTACTGCCATCGCCCAAACAGCATCACAAGGTTAAAGACGATCACCCTTGTAAGTCATACGTAACATCAGTACTAAAAAATAAGCTTTTAAATCGCGCAACATCCACTAAACGTTCTCAAAGACGTCTATCAGGGGTCTCTATTCAACAGCATCATTTAACAGTAGAGCGAATCATGAGGCCTGATAGGCGATAATACTATATTTGTTTAGACAAAGAAGTCGATTTTAACGGCCAATACCTATTATACGCATGGGTACGGCAAGAGAATGTGCATTTGCCAAGGACTCAACTATGCGCTACTCAGAATGAGACACGAACCCTGAACTTTCCAGTCTGGAAGGCGAAGTGTGGGAATGGTATTGTGTCGGATTAAGGTGATGACGGAAAGAAGAGACAGGTGAAAGATGCCAGTTTGGCTTTCTAAGGCAAAAAATCTACTGATTAATTTTATTTCTAGTCTATGTTCCGTTCTTCTTCAAGTCTTACCATAACTTTGTATTTGTTTTCATAATTGTACATTTTCCTGCTCCTTTAAATTTATTTTATGTTTGATATACCATTCACAAGACGTAAATGGTTGCATTTAAAATTTAAACGTACTATTTATGATACAAATTTTTTTAACATGAATGAATCAAACAACCCGACATGAAAGAATACCCGTTATACATATATTTATATGTAAACAAACAGTAGAAACCTTAGAAACTTTATCCTCTCTTTACTACAATATTGTTATGTTGGTTTATACATATCTATATCCATTTGGATTTTTAAACATTATTAAATATCTATTATTCATCATTGAAGAAACTTATTGTTTTCAAAGATGGTCCAGAGTTGTTGTGTTGTTGATTGTTTTCTTTTTGGTTATATATATATATATATTATATATATATATATATATATTATATATATATATATATGTGTGTGTGTGTGTGTGTGGGTGGGGGGGGGTGTGTATTTGTGTATGTGCGTCATCTTATGGGCCAAAAAAAGTAGAACCAAATGTATATGGTGTCATAAAATAAGAGTAAAAAATAACGATCAATGTTGAATTGTAAGCTTCAATTTTTTAGGCGAAGACGAGCATCAGTAACTGTAAGTATAGATCTTCTACAGTTTAATGGAAAGATTGTAATTTTGAATGTTTTTGGAGATAAGCTACGAATTGATTGTCTTAAGCCCCCCCCCCCCCCCGCACCCCCTACGAGGAATATTGGTCGCTTTACACAGGAGGATATATATATATATATATATATATATATATATATATATATATATATATATATATATTTAGAAAGAGAGAGAGAGAGAGAGAGAGATAGAAATATACTCTATTTTGAATACGCTCGCACAAACACCAAGTCATACATACATGCATAATATATATATATTTGAGGGAGAAAAATAGGGGGAGGGGGGGGGGTATAGAAAGAGAGAGAAAAAAAGATGAGAGAAAGCGAGAGAGGGATGGAGAGAGAGAGAGAGAGAGAGAGAGAGGGATGGAGAGAGAGAGAGAGAGAGAGAGAGAGAGAGAGAGAGAGAGAGAGAGAGAGAGAGAGAGAGAGAGAGAGAGAGAGAGAGAGAAATATACTCTATTTTGAATACGCTCGCACAAACACCAAGTCATACATACATGCATAATATATATATTTGAGGGAGAAAAATAGGGGGAGGGGGGGGGGGTAGAGAAAGAGAGAGAAAAAAAAAGATGGGAGAAAGCGAGAGAGGGATGGAGAGAGAGAGAGAGAGAGAGAGAGAGAGAGAGGGAGAAAGGCAGAGAGTGAGAGAGAGAGAGAAAGTCAGAGAGAATCTGAGAGAGAGAGAGGCAGAGAGTGGGATATATCTATATAATATATATATATATTATTATTATTATTATTATTATTATTATTATTATTATTATTATTATTATTATTATTATTTATTATTATTATTATTATTATTATTTATCATTATTATTATTATTAATATTATTGTTATTATATTTTTTATTATTATTATTATTATTATTATTATTATTATTATTATTATTATTATTATTATTATTATTATTATTGTTATTATTATTATTAATATTATTATTATTATATTTATTATTATTATTATCATCATTATTTAGACCTGTAAATTCTCAGTCAATTAACTGAAATCAGTCAATTTGTCAAATTCAAATATTTAAAAAAAAGGAAAGAAAGAAGTGAAGAAAGAAAGAATTCACAAATCGTAGTCGAATGACCGTAAAGTAATTAGGAGTGTTCCATAACGCTACGCATAGCTCATGGGAGCCGTTAATATTAACGATGGATTTATTGCCAAGGCTAAGCGGCGCTTTTTAGAATTAGCGTGACTGAACATATCCCAGTGTAATTTCACACAGCCTTCGTTAAATTATTTTTTCACTTTCCAACCTGTCGTGATCCCAACGGTAGCCAATTTTAACTGAGCCGCCGAGCGATAAATTTCACTGTTTCGTCTAAGCCAAAATTGACCAAAATTACAAGCAGGGGTTTAAAAGTATAAAAAAAAAATAAAATGCGAATGCCGGAAGTAACATCTCTAGTAGATGATGGAGACACCTTTAAATCGAAAGTTAGATTAGGATAGATTGCTACAAAGCACATTTCGATTGCCTCACATTGTAAACAAACTGGTTGACCGTTTCTTCACTGATTGAGTACCTGATTATAAGAACAATGGTAAGTAGCCTAATTAATTCCCGTGCAAATCAGGACGTTTTCTGCCATTGTTTTTGCTCAAGCCCAAGCGAGCTTGCTGTTTTGTGGCGATTTACCTTAATTTCGATTCTTTGAATTTTTCCGCTACGCCTGCCGAAGTTTCTTCTTGATAATTCACTTCTACTTAATAATTCAGTGTATTGGCCAGAAGTCATATTTATTTAAGTTTTTTTTTCTCTGTCATTTACTGATTGAAAATCAAGTTTGCTCATTGCTACATTATTCTAATGTTCTCACAATGGCTGAGCTGTTCGTGGATCGCAATTCAGACTTGTCATTGTCGAGCATCGATAAAGTTAAGGATGTGAGTGTGAGGAATAAATTCAATTGGTCATGGCTAGAAGTTAAAGATGATAATGGTGATTATTTTTCTGACTATGTCAAAAAAAATTCCAGAGGCAGGAATATGACTTTGATGAAGTCATCTTTACCTATATGAATGACATGCTTATTTAGCATTCCTTCTACATCAAATTATGGCAGTCATACTTCCAGTAAGAAATAACACCCACTATTTTAATGTATTGTTTTTATCACTCTCCTCTCCAATGATGCCCTTATTTTTTTTAAATAATTGAATCTTCAGTTTGTCGAAGAGTTTCAGTCAATTTTTATAGAGCTCATTTACAGGTCTAATTATTATTATTATTATTATTATTATTATTATTATTATTATTATTATTATTATTATTATTATTATTATTATTATTATTATTATTATTATTATTATTATTATCATTATTACTAAATATCGTCATCTTCATCATCATCATTATCACCATCATCATCATAATCCTCATCATCATTATCACCATCATCATCATCATCATCATCATCATTATCATTATTATCTTTATCCTTATATTCATTCTACAGTTAGAGCAGAGTTTGAAGAGTGCTGTTTCGGGACTCCCGAGAGTGGTGAACCATTTGACAGATGTGTGAAAAACCCTGGTCATCAGAATTTTATTCCCGTAAAGGAATTAAAAATGAGTGACCTGCCAGAAGAGTGGAGAACGGAAAGTGTTATGGAATCTATCAAAGAACGCATTGACCGGACAGTGAAAATTGTGGTGAAATATGTCAGTGAAAAGAGGCCGGATTACTTTCCATATACGACTAAACCATATCCTAATGCCGACAAGCGTGGACGCCGGGTAGCGGGTATTTTTGGAACAGGATTCATATGCAAGTGTAGATCAGTCCCTGACAAAGCCTGCCCTTGCATGGATTGCCGTAACAGCGGTGATCCAAAGATAGGCTATACGGAGTTCAGAGTGAGGACAGCAACACATGTTGTATTTGACCAGCTTGAGTTAGAGAAAACGACAATTGAGTTATTTTTTGACTCTCCAGATAGGGATAGAGTGAAATATATCAAGGGGGTTTCAATTATTGATTTACCTGTTGATGAATATATTGATTATCAGCATGATGATGATGATGATGATGATGATGATGATGATGATGATGATGATGATGATGATGATGATGATGATAATGATGATGATAATCAATGTATTATATCTACTAATGTGGTAAAGCGATGTAGGGATGATGTGACGTATTTAAGGTGTGTTAGTCATGATCATTTTGACTTACCTTTAAGGAACAGTATCCTGCCTTCCCAGGACAAACCAAAAAGGCTTTATAATATCCCATACCCATGGAGGTAGCAAGCACATTACATTTGGACATTTTACAAAAGATGATCTGCCTTTCCAATATACTGATACATCTGACGGAAAAATTGATCTGCCATTGGAATATGTTGCAGATTTGACACAAATAGATAGGAAGTCACTAGTAGGGGAAGACGAGATCGATAAATACAAAGTCATTAAATGTAATGACGTGGCGTTAGTTCGAGCGCCCGAGAGTTCCTTTGAGATTATAAAAGGTTTTTTTCCGAAATTTATGAATAAATCAGTTTATAAATCCTTTGGTGGGTTTGTATTCCTTGTTCTTGGCCTACATTGTTTAATCCCACGAGATGTTGATTGGCATTATTCGTATGACAATCTGTATCGACGTTGGATAAAGTTCCCTCCAGACACAATATTTTATTTTAAAGAATGTAACCAATCTTTCTGCTTACCTGAATTGGAAATTGGGACTGATCACGTCCCATTGACAAGGTGCTATGACATTGACACGTGTCCAGGGTGCAGTGGTGCCCCAGTTTTCAGGTATCGTAAATATTATTCTCCTGATAGTGCCCCAGTTTTCGGGTATCGTAAATATTATTCTCCTGATGATGTACATACACATTCTGGCAGTTTAAGAATCCGAATCAACATCAGTGCAATCGATTACTTGTTACTTTAGTAAAATGTCTCACCGTACGCGGGTGTTTAATGAGTAACCAACCTTTAACCGCGTTGTTTCTGTCGCAAAAAGAATATGTAATACTGCCTACAAGGCGTCATGTCACGTCCTACATGTTAAGTGTCACCATTGGCTTGGGACCCCCTGTAAAGTGCTTTCAGCACGTTGATTAGAGATTGCTCTATAAAATGCTGTAGGTTTTATATTTAAAAATTGTTTTATCAGGTGTGCTTAGTGCCTCGTTTCCAAAGTGTGGGAAACCTGTCAGTGTATTGGACAACACAACACATGATTTGGCCAACCAAGTATGGAGAAATGATATTTTATGTCAGAACAAACGTTGTAGAAAATTACTGTTTTTTTTAATAGAGACAGATAGGTCGTGACGTCACACCTTCTACTCTTCTGGTTCCAAACTCCCTAGAAGTGTGTGTGTTTGTGTAGCCAGTGTTTCGGAGGATTAATAATGAATAGGTTATCTATTGACTCAAAAGGTAGCCGAAATAGTTTTAACAGAATTTCTAACGATTCACGTAAGAGAAGTAAAAAGAAGTCATCCTACAGAGCCATTAGGCTCGTGGAGCCAGAGCTCTATCCCGGTTTATACAGCGTGAAACGGACAATAGCAATTGCCTGATACCCTTTGGATAGGACGTTGTTTATGGCAAAGTACTTTCCGCCAGATCAAACAGGCCTCGCTACCCAATCACTGCTTGGAGGACAAGGGAGTCAGAAAAAGTTTCGACTGTACCCTGGATCGATCTCGGTCCGCTTTGATTGTGAAGCGAGTGCTCTACCAACTGAACTATCGGGACCACCCCCCCCAATAATAATAAAAGTAACACAACATTATCACAATAACCTACTTGACAACTCAGTTTTATGACTTGTCTTGAAAATTGTATTCCATTTGCTGATTTAGATAATTCTTGGCTAGATTGGTTCATTGACCAGCGTCAACGTATACATATATACAGGTCTGACTCCCTGACCCGATTATGGGCCTAATTTAACATTGTTGTAATGGACAATATTTTGCGTCACTTTTCATTTTGAGATTCCCATTACAACAATGAGCCCATAAGGAATTGGGTTGTCAGACCTGCAAGTAAGTACACGTCGATCAGGGTCTAGACATTCTATCCGATGACAGATTTTTCTCACACATTTTTGGGTCAGATTTTCCAATTTTCTAAATATAAACGAAATCTATTCCATATTGATTGGTAGCTCTGTATTCAAGGATTCAGATTTTGGTGTTTGGACATTTATCGACATATTCGCTTCTTTTTAAATGTACTTCAGTACTAAAATAGTTCTGCTGGGTCAATATTAATTGAATGATATAAGATTCTTACATTCTTGCTTTTTGTAATTCCGGACGTGTTCTTAACCGTTGCACGAGCTTGCGAGTACGTGCTGGGAACAACGTTGTCACATTTTGTGCTAATTCTATCAACCTTATGAAAATGGTGGGGAACAGACAATGTCAAAATTTACACACTCAGTCAGAGAATATTGGAATAGAAAACTGGAAGGCTGGTTTTTGGTGGGATTTATTTTCTTATTGTCTTTTTTACTTCCTCTGTCACTGTTGCATACACACTTTTTAAGATCGTTACAATTCAGTGAGAAAATTTCTCTTCATGAAGAAATCATGAATAAAATTATCAAAAGTTATAAAGTTTGTTTGTTTGTATTTATGTGTGTGTGTGTGTTTGTGTGTGTGTGTGTGTGTGTGTGTCTTTGTGTGAGTAAATAACTTTGTTTATTCATATTATTATTTTTTGGGTTTGTATTATTTTAAAATTCCTTAATTAAATATGAAAATTGATTTAAAAAGTACTATAAAATATGTTCCACCTTTATACAGTATGAATATATTGGTGTTGGAGTACATAGAATTCAAATTTCAAATGCTTTCTTTTCTTTATATATATATATATATATAACATTTAAAGTATAATTATGGTTATTTAAATACAACGTTGTTTCAAGTGTTAGCTCTCATCACTATTATTTTATGTTTTTTCTTTATACATTATAAAGTATATTGGTGTTGAATTAGATTGAATTCTAATTTCATCTGAGTCTGTTGTCATATTATCTATAATATATATATATATATATATATATATATATATATATATATATATATATATATATATATATATATACATTGAAAGTTGATGTATATATGAATGCTTCTGATTAAAATATAATTCAATTTTCAATTACTTTACAGAAAGTTGGAAACCACACATTTTATTTTTTTATATTTACTGATGAAATATGCCATAATGAATCCTGTTGTTATATTTCCTTGACTGTGGCCTCTAACATAAATATCATTTATATTTCATTTGGTTTCCATTTTATATACAAATCATAGCCCAGTGAAATTGTTCTCTGAGACTTATTGGTGGCCTCTAACATAAATATCATTTATATTTCATTTGGTTTTCATTTTATATACAAATCATAGCTCAGTGAAATTGTTCTCTGAGACTTATTGGTGGCCTCTAACATAAATATCATTTATATTTCATTTGGTTTCCATTTTTATATACAAATCATAGCCCAGTAAAATTGTTCTATGAGACTTATTGGTGGCCTCTAAGATAAATATCATTTATATTTCATTTGTTTTCCATTTTATATACAAATCATAGCCTAGTAAAATTGTTCTCTGAGACTTATTGGTGGCCTCTAACATAAATATCATTTATATTTCATTTGGTTTCCATTTTTATATACAAATCATAGCCCAGTAAAATTGTTCTAAGAGACTTTTGTTCGATTTGCCTAAAGAATAATCTTTAATTAAATGAATAAAAATATATCACGTATTGATATCAAATAATACGTTTGACAAATTTCTATTGATAGATGTCCCGTATAGAACAGTAAAGTTTGCTGCCCTAAACGTAAACAATAACAAGTTGCTAGTTATTTCCGTTAGGGACCGGAATAATTTACGCACAATATAGGTCTCCCAATTTTGTAGTTTGAGTTGTAGGCAATACACTTTCAGTATTGAAAATATGTTTACATAAAATCTAACAGTTGCAGAAATAATAATATAAGACTTAATTATTCTGAAAATCAGGCTCCGAATAATTCTCGTTTTGTTCATACCAGCGCAATAATTTGCTCTGGTCTAAAAATAGATAGACGTAACTTTTGATAAGTTTTACCTTTTGTTCCATAAAATATCCATATCTAGACATTATTTGATGCATGATCGAGTATTTATGAATATGTGTTTCTTTTGCCACCAAACAGCCAAATTTTACAGGTTATTTTCTTTCTATTATTTACATTGGAACGTGAGCTGTCAAGACAGGAACATGTGGTTTGCCATGTGCTTCTCGACCTTTGATTACGTTTGGGGCAGCAAACTTTACTGTTCTATTGTAAACAGTGCTTGATAAATTCATTCATTTAATGAATAATATATGGAGTAAAAGAATGGATGAGTTAGAATCACATCGAAAATTCATGACGTCATTCTGGTCTAATTATGGATGTTTTAAGTAACGGTTGAACTAATCCTTCTTTGGAACAAGATGGGAGATTACTGTTGGAGAGTGGAAGATTGATTACTTTAATTATAGATGGAACAAGATGGGAGATTACTGTTAGAGAGTGGAAGATTGATTACGTTATTTATAGATGGAACAAGATGGGAGATTACTGTTAGAGAGTGGAAGATTGATTACTTTAGTTATAGATGGAACAAGATGGGAGATTACTGTTAGAGAGTGAAAGATTGATTACGTTAGTTATAGATGGAACAAGATGGGGATTGCTGTTAGAGAGTGGAAGATTGATTACGTTAGTTATAGATGGGAACAAGATGGGAGATTACTGTTAGAGAGTGGAAGATTGATTACTTTAGTTATAGATGGAACAAGATGGGAGATTAATGTTAGAGAGTGGAAGATTGATTACTTTAGTTATAGATGGAACAGGATGGGAGATTACTGTTAGAGAGTGGAAGATTGATTACTTTAGTTATAGATGGACCAAGATGGGAGATTACTGTTAAAGAGTGGAAGATTGATTACTTTAGTTATAGATGGAACAAGATGGGAGATTACTGTTAGAGAGTGGAAGATTGATTACTTTATTATAGATGGAACAAGATGGATTTAGAGATTACTGTTGATGGAGATGTGTAAGATTGATTACTTTAGTTATAGATGGAACAAGATGGGAGATTACTGTTAGAGAGTGGAAGATTGATTACGTTAGTTATAGATGGAACAAGATGGGAGATTACTGTTAGAGAGTGGAAGATTGATTACTTTAGTTATAGATGGAACAAATGGGAATTACTGTTAGAGAGTGGAAGATTGATTACGTTAGTTATAGATGGAACAAGATGGGAGATTACTGTTAGAGAGTGGAAGATTGATTACTTAGTTATAATGGAACAAGAGGGGAGATTAACTGTTAGAGAGTGGAAGATTGATGAAGATGGATTACTGTAGAAGTGGAAGATTGATTACTTAGTTATGATGGAACAAGATGGGAGATTACTTTAGAGATGGAAGATTGATTACTAGTTATAGATGAAGATGGGAGATTACTTTAGAGAGTGGAAGATTGTTACTTTGTTATAGATGGAACAAGTGGAGTTATGTTAGAGAGTGGAAGATTGATTACTTTAGTTATAGATGGAACAGATGGGAGATTACTGTTAGAGAGTGGAAGATTGATTACTTAGTTATAGAAGGAAAAGATGGGAGATTACTGTTAGAGAGTGGAAGATTGATTACGTTAGTTATAGATGAACAAGATGGGAGATTACTGTTAGAGAGTGGAAGATTTATTACGTTAGTTATAGATGGAACAAGATGGGAGATTCTGTAGAGAGTGGAGATTGATTACTTTAGTTATAGATGGAACAAGATGGGAGATTACTGTTAGAGGTGGAGATTGATTACTTTAGTTATAGATGGAACAAATGGAGATTACTGTTAGAGAGTGGAGATTGATTACTTTATTATAGATGGAACAAGATGGGAGATTACTGTTGAGAGTGGAAATTGATTACTTAGTATAGATGGAACAAGATGGGAGATTACTGTTAGAGAGTGAAGATTGTTACTTTATTATAGATGGAACAAGATGGGAGATTACTGTTAGAGAGTGGAAGATTGATTACTTAGTTATAGATGGAACAAGATGGGAGATTACTGTTAGAGATGGAAGATTGATTACTTTAGTTATAGATGGAACAAGATGGGAGATTACTGTTAGAGAGTGGAAGATTGATTCTTAGTTATAATGGAACAAGATGGGAGATTACTGTTAGAGAGTGAAGATGATTACTTGTTATAATGGAACAAGATGGGAGATTACTGTTAGAGATGGAAGATTGATTACTTAGTTATAGATGGAACAAGATGGAGATTTGTTAGAGAGTGGAAGATTATTACTTTAGTTATAGATGGAACAAGATGGAGATTACTGTTAAGAGTGAAGATGATTACTTATTATAGATGGAACAAGATGGGAGATTACTGTTAGAGATGGAAGATTGATTACGTTAGTTATAGATGAACAAGTGGGAGATTACTGTTAGAGAGTGGAGATTGATTACTTTAGTTATAGATGGAAAAGATGGAGGATTACGTTAAAGAGGAAGATTGATTACTTAGTTATAGATTGAAAGGATGGAGATTACTGTTAGAGAGTGGAAGATTGATTACTTTATTATAGATGGAACAAGATGGGAGATTACTGTTAGAGAGTGGAAGATTGATTACTTTAGTTATAGATGAACAAGATGGGAGATTACTGTTAGAGAGTGGAAGATTGATTACTTAGTTTTAGATGGAACAAGATGGTAGATTACGTTTAGTGAGTGGAAGATTGATTTACTTTATAAATGGAACAAGATGGGAGATTACTGTTAGAGAGTGGAAGATTGATTACTTTAGTTATAGATGGAACAAGATGGGAGATTACTGTTAGAGAGTGGAAGATTGATTACTTAGTTATAGATGGAACAAGATGGAGTTACTGTTAGAGAGTGGAAGATTGATACTTATTATAGATGGAACAAGATGGAGATTACTGTTAGAGAGTGGAAATTGATTACGTTAGTTATGATGGAACAAGATGGGAGATTACTGTTAGAGAGTGGAAGATGATTACGTTAGTTATAGATGGAACAAGATGGGGATTACTGTTAGAGAGTGGAAGATTGATAGATGGAACAGATGGGAGAGTTAAAGGGTTTAGAGTAGGCAGTGGAGTTATTGAGAGGGATTGATTACGTTAGTATAGATGGAAAGATGGGGTTTGTTAGAGAGTGGAAGATGTTACTTTAGTTATAGATGGAACAGATGGGAGATTACTGTTAGAGTGGAAGATTGATTACTTAGTTATAGATGGAACAAGATGGGAGATTACTGTTAGAGAGTGGAGATGATTACGTTAGTTATAGATCGAACAGATGGGGATTACTGTTAGAGAGTGGAAGATGATTCTTTAGTTATAGATGGAACAAGATGGGAGATTACTGTTAGAGAGTGGAAGTTGATTACGTTAGTTAGATGGAACAAGATGGGAGATTACTGTTAGAGAGTGGAAGTTGATTACGTTAGTTTAGATGGAAAAGATGGGAGATTACTGTTAGAGAGTGAAGATTGATTACGTTAGTTATAGATGGAACAAGATGGGAGATTACTGTTAGAGAGTGGAAGATTGATTACGTTAGTTATAGATGGAACAAGATGGGAGATTACTGTTAGAGAGTGGAGATTGATTACTTTAGTTATAGATGGAACAAGATGGGAGATTACTGTAGAGAGTGAAGATTGATTACTTTAGTTATAGAAGGAACAAGATGGAGATTACTGTTAGAGAGTGGAAGATTGATTACTTATTATAGATGGAACAAGATGGGGATTACTGTTAGAGAGGAAGTTGATACGTAGATATAGATGGAACAAGATGGAGATTACTGTAGAGAGTGAAAGATGATTACTTTATTAAGATGAACAAGATGGGAGATTACTGTTAGAGAGTGGAAGATTGATTACTTAGTTATAGATGGAACAAGATGGGAGATTATGTTAGGAGTGGAAGATTGATTACTTTAGTTATAGATGGAACAAGATGGAGATTACTGTAGAGAGTGGAAGATTGATTACGTTATTATAGATGGAACAAGATGGAGATTACTGTTAGAGAGTGGAAGATTGATTACTTAGTTATAATGGAACAAGATGGAGATTACTGTTAGAGAGTGAAGATTGATTACTAGTTATAGATGGAACAAGTGGGAGATTACTGTTAGAAGTGGAAGATTGATTACGTAGTTATAGATGGAACAAGATGGAGATTACTGTTAGAGAGTGGAAATTGATTACGTTAGTTATAGATGGAACAAGATGGGAGATTACTGTTAGAGAGTGGAAGATTGATTACTTTATTATAGATGGAACAAGATAGGAGATTACTGTTAGAGAGTGGAAGATTGATTACGTTAGTTATAGATGGAACAAGATGGAGATTACTGTTAGAGAGTGGAAGATTGATTACGTTTTAGTAAGATGGAACAAGATGGAGATTAACTGTTTAGAGAGTGGAAGATTGATTTACGTTAGTTATAGATGGAACAAGATGGGAGATTACTGTTAGAGAGTGGAAGATTGATTACTTTAGTTATAGATGGAACAAGATTGAAGATTACTGTTAGAGAGTGGAAGATTGATTACTTTAATTATAGATGGAACAAGATGGGAGATTACTGTTAGAGAGTGGACGATTGATTACGTTAGTTATAGATGGAACAAGATGGGAGATTACTGTTAGAGAGTGGAAGATTGATTACGTTAGTTATAGATGGAACAAGATGGGAGATTACTGTTAGAGAGTGGAAGATTGATTACGTTAGTTATAGATGGAACAAGATGGGAGATTACTGTTAGAGAGTGGAAGATTGATTACTTTAGTTATAGATGGAACAAGATTGAAGATTACTGTTAGAGAGTGGAAGATTGATTACTTTAATTATAGATGGAACAAGATGGGAGATTACTGTTAGAGAGTGGACGATTGATTACGTTAGTTATAGATGGAACAAGATGGGAGATTACTGTTAGAGAGTGGAAGATTGATTACGTTAGTTATAGATGGAACAAGATGGGAGATTACTGTTAGAGAGTGGAAGATTGATTACGTTAGTTATAGATGGAACAAGATGGGAGATTACTGTTAGAGAGTGGAAGATTGATTACGTTAGTTATAGATGGAACAAGACATGTTTACACATACAGACAATGTTTGCTGATATTGGAACAAGCTTTCGAGATTTCAGCGGTGCTTTTGGAATCAGATGTTTCTCCTCATAAATTAATCATGTATTTATCTAAAATTGTAAAGTCTATTGCCCAAAAAGGAATCTATTTCATTGTTGTTATCATAGATGTCACGTTTTGTTCTAATTCTATCAACCTTATAAATCAGGTGGGGAACAAACTATGTCAATTCTTACACTCTCAGTCAGAGAATATTGGAATAGAAAACTGGAAGGCCGGTTTTTGGCGGTTTATTTTCTTGTAATTTTCTCTTTTATTTCATCCGTCATTGTTTTTTACACACTTTTTAAGATCGGTACAATTCAGAGAGAAAATTTCTCTTGATGAAGAAATAATTAATAAAACCCCTTTGCTTTGTAGTTACACTGTTTGTGTGTATGTGTGTGTGTGTGTGTGTGTGTGTGTGTGTGTGTGCATCTTTGTTTGTGTGTAGATAAAGAGGTATAACGTTACCTATTCTAATTTGTATGTTTTCTGTCATTTAAAAATTCTCAATAAAATATGAAAACTGATTTTAAAAATGTCTATACACGTTGATTCTTTATAATTTATACAATATAAGATACACTATCTATCCTATACTATCTATATTTACAACTTTCATAAACAAAGCAGCGTGTTTAAATTTGTTAAAAAATATCCAATCGTTGTACAGCAGCAAGTCATGTGATTGATGACTCGGTCGGAAAAAAATAAACCATAGATGCTGTGTGTTTGGCTAAGAAACTCACAATACTGCCATGCGGAAATAGAATAGATAAATAAATGATATAAAATTCCCTTTATTCATCCCATTGGGGAAATTTGTCTCTAGGGTCTATTCCAAGGTAAGACTGGAATAACACAGGCGTCAGCCACAGTGCAGCGCCGCAAATTGAGCTAGGGCAGCAGCAGCGCGATGTGACTTGCTCAAGGCCACACAGCGCAACGGCGGGTGATCAAACTCGGTACCTTTCGGGTACGAAGCAGAGAACATGCCGCTGAGCCACGCTGCTCCTAAATATAAGGCACCAACACAGAAAACTATGTATAACCTTGAACGTTTATAGTCTGGTTAATACAGTTGAATGAGAATTACGATAACAAAGACATGAGTGGCGTCAACTGCGTTCTATCTATAGATCGCTCCAGTTAGATTTGAAAATGAAAGAAAAAATCAACGAGTACATGACATACTAGAAACGGACATTGTTTTGGTAAATTGAATACGCATTAGGCTCTCGTCAATATTAATGTTATGGGTTCAGATAGAACACTCACAACATCCACCATTCGAATATAACGCAACAAAACAGAAAGCTGAATGAAACCTCTATAGATAGATCTATAGTCTGATTGTTAGAATTCAGTGATGACCTTCCATAGCGGGCAGGGAGACATTAACTGTGTCTTCTATCCCCCTATATCTCTGGGTGGGGTTCCTGACCTCCCATAGTGGGCAGGGAGACATTTACTGTCTTCTATCCGCCTATATCTCTGAGTGGGGTTCTGACCTCCCATAGTGGGCAGGGAGACATTTACTGTGTCTTCTATCCCCCTATATCTCTGGGTGGGTTCCTGACCTCCCATAGTGGGCAGGGAGGCATTTACTGTGTCTTCTATCCCTTATATCTCGGGTGGGGTTCTTGACCTCCCATAATTGGCAGGGAGGCATTTACTGTGTCTTCTATCCCCCTATATCTCTGGGTGGGGTTCCTGACCTCCCATAGTGGGCAGGGAGACATTTACTGTGTCTTCTATCCCCCTATATCTCTGGGTGGGGTTCCTGACCTCCCATAGTGGGCAGGGAGACATTTACTGTGTCTTCTATCCCCCTATATCTCTGGGTGGGGTTCCTGACCTCCCATAGTGGGCAGGGAGGTACTTGCTGTGTCTTCTATCCCCCTATATCACTGGGTGGGGTTCCTGACCTCCCATAGTGGGCAGGGAGGCATTTACTGTGTCTTCTATCCCCCTATATTTGTTTTCCAACTTGCTTTCTGTCTTTGTCTTGGAATGAGATTACTTGGTTTTGTCCGGGCCCTGGCCGGATACCCTGGTTGAGAGGAAAACAGTCAAATTTATAGTGAGATTTGGAAGATGATATTTGTTTTTCCTTGTAAATCATCTCTCTGTTAGGAACTGTATTATGTTTTGTATACATAATATGATATATGGTTTGTAAACAGTTGAGTGTGTTCCTCATAGTAGGGACCTGTGCTTGTGTCTGGGTGAGACTTTTAAGTGATCTCAAACTAAGTAGAACTTTGATTGTTTGCTCTTGGAATCTAAATATGTTCCCTATTTGAACCAATTCCCCTTCGTCTTCCCTTTTCTTATGTGCTTTCATTGTAATTCTAGAACTTTTACTTTTCAATTTTCTTCCTTTTTACTGGCGATGATATGACCTTAATGTGTTGCAAGCGCCGTAAAACCCTTAAAACAAACATTAGAATTTAGAGAGAACTTGTCATAAAAATGGCTGGCTAAAAACAATAACGAGGAGATGAGTGACGTCAGTTTCACTCTATCTATAGAGCGATATCCACTAAACGTGCCCAAAGCGCTTTACAAAGAGCCGCTACAAGCCAAGAAAATAGAATTTTTTCTCAGACGTTTGAGATGGAAAGGTCTCGACTTCGAAAAAGGGAAAAAGGTGGACGATTCTCAAAGAACAAAACATTTCTAATTTAACTCATCAGCTATCCCCCCCCCCCCTTTTTCCCATCCCCTTTCCCCATAAAGATTTAACTGCTTTCGAAAACGATTTATTCATCTCATCCCATTACTCTCTCTCTCTCTCTCTCTCTCTCTCTCTCTCTCTCTCTCTCTCTTTGCCTTTCCTTCCCATGCACGCACGCACACCAACAAACACACACCCACACACAAACACACGCAAACACACACATCTTTATCTATACTGATTTTACTGTAATTACAATGTAATACACATAACATATTTCGTGTTTGCCTGAAGAAGGCCAAAGGCCGAAACGTCATTGGTTTATGTTGTTTCCTTATATTATATGAGTCCCATTCACTCCCTTTGCCTTTCCCTCCATTTTATTGACTCATCTGGGCGCCTCATAGTTTTCCATTTGTGACCCATCGTCTCAAAACGGTATAATGTCGGAACGAACAACCAGATGCTTAAAATCCGAATTTGATTTTAAAACTGGTCAAAAATATAAATTGTTGGCATCAGCACCCAAAAATAGCGGTGCCATTCTCCTCAATAAATCATGTATTATAGACTCAACGTAAGTCTGATATTTCTGGTTATAAATTCAATTTTCAACATCTTAACCATCCCGACTTCATACCGTTTTGAGGCGAAGGGTCACAGTTATTTGATATTATCCCATCATTCAATAGGATTCAATAGTATGATGTCACGTCGCCCAGCAACGAGCACCGTGGTTCTAAACAAAGAAAATCCGTACTTTTTATTCTTCATGCTGGCTAGAACTTTTTCACATTATGTCATGTGATCAGAAGGTATAAAAGTCAAAACATTATCAGATATATAATGGTTTTTCTCCTTTGGATACACTTATATGCTGGTCGGAGAAGTATTTCATCTGGGTGGTGTTCCTGACCTCCCATAGCGGGCAGGGGGGTAAATGCTGTGTCTTCTATCCCCTTATATTTGTTTTCCAACATGCTTTCTGTCTTTGTCTTGGAATGAGATTACTTGGTTTTGTCCTGGCCCTGGCTGGAGTCCTAGCTATGAGGGAAAAAGTCAAATGCATAGTTATTGTTTTGGGAGATTATATTTTTTGTCCTTCTAAATCATCTTTCTGTTATGTATTATTGTATTTGTTATTTTCAACGTATAATGTAAGCATTTGAGTGTATTCCTCTTTGTTGGATTTTGTGCTTCTGTCCGGATGAGACTTATAGGTGATATCAGACTAAGTACATTGATGGTATGCTCTTGGAATCTACATCTGATCCCTATTTGTTCCCAGTTCCCATATGTCTTACTTTTTCTTGGGTGCTTTAATTGTAATTCTAGAACTTTTTACTATCCCATTTTCTTCCATTTTACTGGCGCTGATATGACCTAAATGTGTTGCAAGCACCCGTAAAACCCTTAAAAACATAAAACAAACAAGTATTTTATAAGGGCGTCCGCCATTGTCTCGATAGTTTAGAACCAGTAACCTAGATACTATGCGTCATGAGGGAAGTGACGTCATGACTGTGGAATCCAATTGTACCTGGCCGATTTGAACATATTTAGTTTTACCTTTTATGCTGATTATCATAATAAAAATCCACCGAAAGCCGTTGGTGGGTAAAAAAAAATTATTGATAAATAAATATTTGATTGCCAATGTGCGATATTTTAATAATTACAACAGTTGCTAGAGTGCTAAAACTGTCATCTGTTTTTCAAAACTTTTTTTGTCAGGAGGTGGTGCCAGGATGGTGGATATACAGCCAAATTTGAGGGGGGGGGGGTAGCGGATGGCGGATTTTTGATGATCTGTATACCCTTTTAAAAAGTAAAAGTATAGCAATCAAATCTAATTATTTATTCCCCCCCTTAAAGCGACTTTAGGAGCAACTATCATGAATGTACTGTTGGCCTTGATCTATATTACAAAACTTAATTCAGGCTAACCGGTGTGAAAACAATATCCGACAGTCAAACTCCCGCTTAAATAAAATAATACAACAATAAATAAATATTCTCTTCGCAGACTCTATGGCTGCTTACCGTGAATGGGTGTGTAACGTCGAGTTTGTCAGTCTGTTTCTATCATCCAGTTTGTAATCTACCTCCATCAAGCAATTTACATCGAAACTCCGAATATTCATGCCTTTGAAAAGAGAAGAGTTGTAAAGAGGTGAGTAGCGTTTAGTTATATGATTTTCATTCTGAGACAATGCACTATTGTTGATTATAAGTGTTTTAAATCAAATGGCGATTTCGGGCAAATATCGCATGAGAAGTAGAACAAAGTTGGCGGATTTTGGCGGATTTTCTGGCATTAAGTTGGCGGAATTCTTGCAAAGGCTTCTGGCAATCTGGTCTTGTAGTTTTCAGATTTTGCAGCTGCTTTTTCGTGGTCTCCAGTAGAAATAATATGATTACTCATTTTGCACAGGATGAATTTATATATTGACTGTAAGTGTGAGTGGTATCATTTTCGGGGACTACCGCAAACTCGGGGACCCGAGTCTCTCTTGCTTAGTTTACCCTAGATACGGTCTGCCGCCTGGAATGATGACAGCGGATGTTGCTTATCGTTGTATGCCAGATTCTTATCGTTGTATGCCAGACTGGCATTTTCTTTTTTATGTGTTTTATTATTATGTGCGAATTTAATGTATATATTTTTTAAATACGTTTTTGAACCCGTTTTTGAACAAATAAACGTATATTTGAAAATGAGTAATAAAAACAGTAAAACGTTTTTTGACGTGTTCAATCATTTGGATTTCACGTGGGGTTCTTTGCCATTTGTTTTTTGTCTGGCGTGTTTGTGTTTTTCGCGCCGCGGCATTTCGATTCTCGTAATGGAGTTACAATTATTATATGCTCATGCAAGGACAGAAGAAGACGTTATTCTCTTTCTTCAGACTAACGGGTTATTAACAAGAAACCCACCAAATTGTGCGACTTGCAACCGAGTCACCACTCTTATAAAGAAAAGTGCCACAAGTGACAACAGGTACTGGCGTTGCCCTACCCACAAGAGTGTCAAAGTTCCCTTAAGGAGACGATCGTTACTATTAGTATATGAAAAAAAAAACCCAACAAAGCAAAACAAAATCCAGTCCAGATCTAATTATCTACTATGAATCTAGAAATAGATATATTTAGATCTCGAAGCGATCTAGATTTTATATTTTAAAAGATATTAGATCTCCAAAAAAAATTAATTAAAAAAATAACAATTTTGGCCAAAAAATAATTTGGCCAGAAATTATTTGGGGTCCCCGAGTTTGCGTAAAAAATATTTAAAAATTGGCCAGAAATTATGGGGAAATTTTTGGGTCCCCGAGTTTGCGGTAGTACCTCATTTTCGTTCGGTCCTACTAATTGCCGTCTAAAGCATTAAAATTTAGATATTGGTACCAAAAAAAAAAAATCAAATTGGGTTGAGCTCAGGCTCAATGTTAGTCAGTTAGGACTAGAGTAGGTAATTTGGTAAACGTCCATTTGGCCCTCCAGCAGCGAGCCGATTAATGGGCTAGTGGCTGTGACCCGATTTTTTTTACTTTTGAGTGATGGGTCTCAAAAAAAAGTTCCATAGATTTTTTTGTTTATGGATGGATTTTAATAATTGGTGTCTTATTTTCTTCAGGAGAAATTACTCTATCGTTTGGTGTAGTTTATTTTAAAATCAATGACAATTTAGTATAACTTTTGATTATGGATAAAATAGGGTATAATTTAGCTTTGAATAATTAAAGATTAGAACTTGGTAAATCAAAGTTTCATGATGGCACGTTTATTTAACATTTTAACTTTTATATAAAATTAAATTCAGGGCAAAGTTGTATACCGCATCCATGAAATTCGTTCCACCTTACTCAAATCTTAGCGGCCAGTTTAGACCAGTTTTGAAATCCAAATGGTGGTTACTACCGGAAATGCAACAATTTTCAGGTCACAAAGTCCGTCAGTAAATAACAAAGGCAAATAGAAGACCATTTTTCAGCCTTACTTTAAACTAACATAACTTTTCTTCTGATTGTCTGATTTTCACAATTTTGGTATCATTAGAATTGTGTTGAAAAGCACTTTAAAATGATATAGCTTTCATTGAGCTCAATCCAATTTGAATTTTTTACCAAAGTACCTAGTTAGGGCTAGGGCTAGGGAGTTTAAGTTTAGTCCATTTAACATCTAACAATTTATTCAACTCAAGCACTTGAACCCGAGAGAACTGACAACAATGATTACAAAACAGTTTGAATGTTGTTTCTATCTTGATTAGAAATGTAGTTACAGCAGTTCAAAGTCTGTAATTTCAGACTGATTTTTACCCCAAAATTACCATTGGAAAGTTATGACCGAAATCGCATGCGGTTTCCGTTATAATAAAAACGCTGTGATTATTCCCAGACATGGTAACGATATTTTTTGTAGACAATAGACAGAGATTTCTACCAGATCTGTTCAGATGACTGTTGGATAAAATAGGTACCATAGATTATTGTTGACAGACATTTTGGTGTAACGTGAAGATGACAATCAGTAGGTAACGATATTTTTTGTAGACAATAGACAGAGATTTCTACCAGATCTGTTCAGATGACTGTTGGATAAAATAGGTACCATAGATTATTGTTGACAGACATTTTGATTTTGGTGTAACGTGAAGATGACAATCAGTAGGTAACGCTATTTTTTGTAGACAATAGACAGAGATTTCTACCAGATCTGTTCAGATGACTGTTGGATAAAATAGGTACCATAGATTATTGTTGACAGACATTTTGGTGTAACGTGGAGATGACAATCAGTAGGTAACGATATTTTTTGTAGACAATAGACAGAGATTTCTACCAGATCTGTTCAGATGACTGTTGGATAAAATAGGTACCATAGACTATTGTTGACAGACATTTTGGTGTAACGTGAAGATGATAATCAGTAGGAAACGCTATTTTTTGTAGACAATAGACAGAGATTTCTACCAGATCTGTTCAGATGACTGTTGGATAAAATAGGTACCATGGACTATTGTTGACAGACATTTTGGCGTAACGTGAAGATGACAATCAGTAGGTAACGATATTTTTTGTAGACAATAGACAGAGATTTCTATCAGATCTGTTCAGATGACTGTTGGATAAAATAGGTACCATGTACTATTGTTGACAGACATTTTGGCGTAACGTGAAGATGACAATCAGTAGGTAACGATATATTTTGTAGACAATAGACAGGTTTCTACCAGATCTGTTCAGATGACTGTTGGATAAAATAGGTACCATGGATTATTGTTGACAGACATTTTGGCGTAACGTGAAGATGACAATCAGTAGGTAACGATATTTTTGTAGACAATAGACAGAGATTTCTACCAGATCTGTTCAGATGACTGTTGGATAAAATAGGTACCATGGACTATTGTTGACAGACTTTTGGCGTAACGTGAAGATGACAATCAGTAGGTAACGATATTTTTTGTAGAAAATAGACAGAGATTTCTACCAGATCTGTTCAGATGACTGTTGGATAAAATAGGTACCATAGATTATTGTTGACAGACATTTTGGTGTAACGTGAAGATGATAATCAGTAGGTAACGATATTTTTTGTAGACAATAGACAGAGATTTCTACCAGATCTGTTCAGATGACTGTTGGATAAAATACGTACCATGGACTATTGTTGACAGACATTTTGGCGTAACGTGAAGATGATAATCAGTAGGTAACGATATTTTTTGTAGACAATAGACAGAGATTTCTACCAGATCTGTTCTGATGACTGTTGGATGAAATAGGTAGTGGAGAAATTAGTTTTCTAAAGTTTGGCATGCCAGTGACTCGACTCCTTTTTGAACTTACTATTGTGATTTATTTATTTATTCTTCATCTTGCTCAGATCACGATCATCTACACGGAGACAGACCTCACAATGCCTGTATTGGATAAAGATGATGAATAATGGGAGCATGTACATGGATTGGTTAGTAATTGTATTGTATGTACAATTTAGTATGAGTTGTATCAGACCATGGGGGTTTACAACACAGATGATGAATGATGGGAGCTTGTACATGGATTGGTTAGTAATTGTATTGTATGTACAATTTAGTATGAGTTGTATATGACCATGGGGGTTTACAACACAGATGATGAATGATGGGAGCATGTACATGGATTGGTTAGTAATTGTATTGTATGTACAATTTAGTATGAGTTGTATATGACCATGGGGGTTTACAACACAGATGATGAATGATGGGAGCTTGTACATGGATTGGTTAGTAATTGTATTGTATGTACAATTTAGTATGAGTTGTATATGACCATGGGGGTTTGCAACACAGATGATGAATGATGGGAGCATGTAATGGATTGGTTAGTAATTGTATTGTATGTACAATTTAGTATGAGTTGTATCAGACCATGGGGGTTTTCAACACAGATGATGAATAATGGGAGCTTATGCATGGATTGGTTAGTAATTGTATTGTATGTACAATTTAGTATGAGTTGTATCAGACCATGGGGGTTTGCAACACAGATGATGAATGATGGGAGCTTGTACATGGATTGGTTAGTAATTGTATTGTATGTACAATTTAGTATGAGTTGTATATGACCATGGGGGTTTGCAACACAGATGATGAATGATGGGAGCTTATGCATTGATTGGTTAGTAATTGTATTGTATGTACAATTTAGCTATGAGTTGTATAAGACCATGGGGGTTTACAACACATATGATGAATGATGGGAGCTTGTACATCGATTGGTTAGTAATTGTATTGTATGTACAATTTAGTATGAGTTGTATCAGACCATGGGGGTTTACAACACAGATGATGAATGATGGGAGCTTGTACATGGATTGGTTAGTAATTGTATTGTATGTACAATTTAGTATGAGTTGTATATGACCATGGGGGTTTGCAACACAGATGATGAATGATGGGAGCTTGTACATGGATTGGTTAGTAATTGTATTGTATGTACAATTTAGTATGAGTTGTATAAGACCATGGGGGTTTTCAACAAATAACACTTAAACTCAAACCGAAGACTGCACCAATGACACAATGATTGTTAGAAAAAGTGTATTCGTGATTGTTAGATGGGATTGTTAGATGGGATTGTTAGATGGGATTGTTAGATGGGATTGTTAGATTGTGTATTCTTGATTGTTAGATGGGATTGTTAGATGGTGTATTCGTGATTGTTAGATGGGATTGTTAGATGGTTCACGAGCTAAGTAGATGATTTTAGCATTAGTGTCATATTTGCGGGATATTTAAGATTTCCAATTGCTTCAACCATTGAAATATCCATGTTTTGTTTTTTTTTGTATTGATGACTTGTCTTTTTTAAAATGCTCCTCTTATAAAGGGACAGATTAATGTTAACTGAAATTCATTTAGTCGTATTCCACCCCCTTTTCACAAATAAATCATTTCACTAAAATACATAAATATTGTGTTTTTGTTCAGTTTTGATATTTAAATGTCTGCAATTTATATTTAAAGTTTGTTTTTAAAAACCTAAATGTAAAACCTTGTCATTGTAGCATTTTATATTGTTGAAAACCTGTTTCGAAGTTTTAAATGGAAATAAATCTGAAAAATAGCATAGTTATCAAGTATCAATTACCAGTTAATTTGTTTTCTGTATGTCTTTACAACTATGGAGTGCAGTATAAGTTTCTTTTAAATTCATTATCAGGTTGGGACCTGGATCTCACACGTGACGGTGTTATCCCTCCTTCAAATGAAATAGTGGTCTGAACGCCAGTGGAATCAACTCTCCGTGGAAAAAGGTAAGATTTCTTATTTTATAATCATTTAAGTCACCAGCATCAAGTTTAAGAAAGGAAAGGAGAAAGAAACGATATAGGGAGGGATGGGGGAGGTGTAGGGAAAGGTATGACAAATTTGAAGCTGAACATCAACTTTTGTTGAATTTTCATATAGCTGGAATACTTTCTTCTTCCTCTTTTTTTCAGCACTGGTGCTCATCAATCACAGTCTCTGGGTCAACCTGCCAATCCCCACTGGTGCTCATCAATCACAGTCTCTGGGTCAACCTGCCAATCCCCACTGGTGCTCATCAATCACAGTCTCTGGGTCAACCTGCCAATCCCCACTGGTGCTCATCAATCACAGTCTCTGGGTCAACCTGCCAATCCCCACTGGTGCTCATCAATCACAGTCTCTGGGTCAACCTGCCAATCCCCACTGGTGCTCATCAATCACAGTCTCTGGGTCAACCTGCCAATCCCCACTGGTGCTCATCAATCACAGTCTCTGGGTCAACCTGCCAATCCCCACTGGTGCTCATCAATCACAGTCTCTGGGTCAACCTGCACTTTACTTTGATTTGTTTTATTGAAATAACACGAGGGCACCGCGTCTTTATCGTCTGACCAGTAAGCAACCCATTACAGTGCAGCAGTTTGAAACAGCCAATGGCGATTATGGAGCTCTTTTCGGTAATAACGTTACTGTGAAAAAATTGCTATGCAATTATTTCTCTCTTTACAGAGAAAACATCCCTCACAAAACAAATAGGATAAACAAACAGGGAAAAGCATAGCTAATTAATTATCTTATTCGTCCAAATTAAATAATTACAAGACGGTTCTATCCATTTTTTTTCGGGTGCATACACCTACAAATTCTAGAAAAAAAAGGGAAAAATTGCCAAAATCAACAGCGACTGCAATGCCAATCTGCAAGCGATACAAAATATTACTGTGCCAGGTTATTGCTTGAAAACTTGATAGTATAATTGTATGATATTGTCATCCTATGCAGCATTCTTAATTGTTTTCATTGTTTTGGTTTTTAAATCCATTTAGGAATTTTTGCTTGGACGAAGTTACTGCAGATGAAGCTTGGAGAAACTTTGGATTTAACAAATCAGATATAAACCGCCTTCAAGAATGCCTTCACATACCAGAAAAAATAACTTCTTCTAACAGATTGACTATGACTGGACAAGAAGCTCTTTGTATTACTTTACAAGACTTGAGCTACCCAAACCGCCTGTCGGATATTGCCAAATATTTTGAGAGGAGTGTTTCTGAAATACGTGTAATATTTCATTTTACAATTGATCTTGTTTGTGACCATTTCGGTCATAAACTTCAGTCCTTAAAAATAAAAAAGATAAAATTAAAATTCCCTTTATTCATCCCATAGGGGAAATTTGTCTCTAGGGTCTATTCCAAGGGATGACTGGAATAACCCAGGCGTCAGCCGCAGTGCAGCACCGCAAATTGAGCTAGGGCGAGGTGACTTGCTCAAGACAACACAACGCAGCGGCGGGTGATCGAACTCGGTACCTTTCGGGTACGAAGCAAAGACCGTACCACTGAGCCACACTGTCCCCTTAAATCATACTTGGCTTAACAAGCAAGCATTTGGAGCTTCAATAACTGCCAATGGAGCACCCGTAACAAATTGTATTGGCTTCATTGACGGCACGTATAGGCCAATATCTCGTCAACAAGCAAGCATTTGGAGCTTCAATAAATGCCAATGGAGCACCTGTAACAAATTGTATTGGCTTCATTGACGACACGTATAGGCCAATATTCCTGGAGTCGGTATGGGAAGGGTTAAAACGCCAACGGACAATGTAAACACATCGGCTTGGGGGCAGCGTGGCTCAGCGGTACGGTCTTTGCTTCGTACCCAAAAGGTACCGCGTTCGACTACCCGCTTGCTTCGTTGTGCGGCCTTGAGCAAGTCATTTTAACCGATGCCATATTTAGATGACCACCTTCTGGCCAAATCTTGAAATACGTGTTTTCTCAGTGGACACCAACTCAATATAGCTTCATCAGTGAGGGCTTTCCACCTGTCCAAATTGTATCCGTTGTGGTAATGAGCCCGAAACCGCAGAGCATCTAGTTCAACTGTGTGTTGTGATGAAGCTTCTGGGTGGCTTTGCGACAGTGTACGAGTGCGGTACGGAATTTTCTGATTGGGTCGATCGTCATAGCATAGCAATAGTAGTGTGAGCACCTTTAGAAGCTGCTGCTGATTGGGTTGATCGTCTTAGCATAGCAATAGTAGTGTGAGCACCTTTAGTATCTGCTGCTGATTG
The DNA here is from genome assembly GCF_034508935.2 of Berghia stephanieae. Taxonomy (NCBI): domain Eukaryota; kingdom Metazoa; phylum Mollusca; class Gastropoda; order Nudibranchia; family Aeolidiidae; genus Berghia; species Berghia stephanieae. The sequence continues at coordinate 46,560,399 of NC_088368.1, read as the reverse complement.
GGTCGATCGTCATAGCATAGCAATAGTAGTGTGAGCACCTTTAGAAGCTGCTGCTGATTGGGTTGATCGTCATAGCATAGCAATAGTAGTGTGAGCACCTTTAGAAGCTGCTGCTGATTGGGTCGATCGTCATAGCATAGCAATAGTAGTGTGAGCACCTTTAGAAGCTGCTGCTGATTGGGTTGATTGTCATAGCATAGCAATAGTAGTGTGAGCACCTTTAGAAGCTGCTGCTGATTGGGTCGATCGTCATAGCATAGCAATAGTAGTGTGAGCACCTTTAGAAGCTGCTGCTGATTGGGTTGATCGTCATAGCATAACAATAGTAGCGTGAGCACCTTTAGAAGCTGCTGCTGATTGGGTCGATCGTCATAGCAAAGCAATAGTAGTGTGAGCACCTTTAGAAGCTGCTGCTGATTGGGTTGATCGTCATAGCATAGCAATAGTAGTGTGAGCACCTTTAGAATCTGCTGCTGATTGGGTCTATCGTCATAGCATAGCAATAGTAGTGTGAGCACCTTAAGAAGCTGCTGCTGATTGGGTCGATCGTCATAGCATAGCAATAGTAGTGTGAGCACCTTAAGAAGCTGCTGCTGATTGGGTTGATTGTCATAGCATAGCAATAGTCGTGTGAGCACCTTTAGAAGCTGCTGCTGATTGGGTTGATTGTCATAGCATAGCAATAGTAGTGTGAGCAACTTTAGAAGCTGCTGCTGATTGGGTCGATCGTCATAGCATAGCAATAGTAGTGTGAGCACCTTTAGAAGCTGCTGCTGATTGGGTTGATCGTCATAGCATAGCAATAGTAGTGTGAGCACCTTTAGAAGCTGCTGTTGATTGGGTCGATCGTCATAGCATAGCAATAGTAGTGTGAGCACCTTTAGAAGCTGCTGCTGATTGGGTTGATCGTCATAGCATAGCAATAGTAGTGTTAGCACCTTTAGAAGCTGCTGCTGATTGGGTTGATCGTCATAGCATAGCAATAGTAGTGTGAGCACCTTTAGAAGCTGCTGCTGATTGGGTTGATCGTCATAGCATAGCAATAGTAGTGTGAGCACCTTTAGAATCTGCTACTGATTGGGTCGATCGTCATAGCATAGCAATAGTAGTGTGAGCACCTTTAGAAGCTGCTGCTGATTGGGTTGATCGTCATAGCATAGCAATAGTAGTGTGAGCACCTTCAGAAGCTGCTGCTGATTGGGTTGATCGTCATAGCATAGCAATAGTAGTGTGAGCATCTTTAGAAGCTGCTGCTGATTGGGTCGATCGTCATAGCATAGCAATAGTAGTGTGAGCACCTTTAGAAGCTGCTGCTGATTGGGTCGATCGTCATAGCATAGCAATAGTAGTGTGAGCACCTTAAGAAGCTGCTGCTGATTGGGTCGATCGTCATAGCATAGCGATAGTAGTGTTAGCACCTTTAGAAGCTGCTGCTGATTGGGTCGATCGTCATAGCATAGCAATAGTAGTGTGAGCACCTTAGAAGCTGCTGCTGATTGGGTTGATCGTCATAGCATAGCAATAGTAGTGTTAGCACCTTTAGAAGCTGCTGCTGATTGGGTCGATCGTCATAGCATAGCAATAGTCGTGTGGGCACCTTTAGAAGCTGCTGCTGATTGGGTTGATCGTCATAGCATAGCAATAGTAGTGTTAGCACCTTTAGAAGCTGCTGCTGATTGGGTCGATCGTCATAGCATAGCAATAGTAGTGTGGGCACCTTTAGAAGCTGCTGATTGGGTTCGATCGTCATAGCATAGCAATAGTAGTGTGAGCACCTTTAGAAGCTGCTGCTGATTGGTCGATCGTCATAGCATAGCAATAGTAGTGTGAGCACCTTTAGAAGCTGCTGCTGATTGGGTCGATCACCATAGCATAGCAATAGTAGTGTGAGCACCTTTAGAATCTGCTGCTGATTGGGTCGATCGTCATAGCATAGCAATAGTAGTGTGAGCACCTTAGAAGCTGCTGCTGATTGTGGTCGATCATCATAGCATAGCAATAGTATTGTGAGCCCCTTTAGAAGCTGCTGCTGATTGGGTGATCGTCATAGCATAGCAATAGTAGTGTGAGCACCATTAGAAGCTGCTGCTGATTGGGTCGATCGTCATAGCATAGCAATAGTAGTTGTGAGCACCTTTAGAAGCTGCTGCTGATTGGGTGATCGTCATAGCATAGCAATAGTAGTGTGAGCACCTTTAGAAGCTGCTGCTGATTGGGTCGATCTCATAGCATAGCAATAGTAGTGTGAGCACCTTTAGAATCTGCTGATTGGGTCGATCGTCATAGCATAGCAATAGTAGTGTGAGCACCTTTAGAAGCTGCTGCTGATTGGGTCGATCATCATAGCATAGCAATAGTATTGTGAGCACCTTTAGAAGCTGCTGCTGATTGGGTCGATCGTCATAGCATAGCAATAGTAGTGTGAGCACCTTTAAGAAGCTGCTGCTGATTGGGTCGATCGTCATAGCATAGCAATAGTAGTGTGAGCACCTTTAGAAGCTGCTGCTGATTGGGTTTCATCGTCATAGCATAGCAATAGTAGTGTGAGCACTTTAGAAGCTGCTGCTGATTGGGTCGATCGTCATAGCATAGCAATAGTAGTGTGAGCACCTTTAGAAGCTGCTGCTGATTGGGTTCGATCGTCATAGCATAGCAATAGTAGTGTGAGCACTTTAGAAGCTGCTGCTGATTGGGTCGATCGTCATAGCATAGCAATAGTAGTGTGAGCACCTTAGAAGCTGCTGCTGATTGGGTCGATCGTCATAGCATAGCAATAGTAGTGTGAGCACCTTTAGAAGCTGCTGCTGATTGGGTCGATCGTCATAGCATAGCAATAGTAGTGTGAGCACCTTTAGAAGCTGCTGCTGATTGGGTCGATCGTCATAGCATAGCAATAGTAGTGTGAGCACCTTTAGAAGCTGCTGCTGATTGGGTCGATCGTCATAGCATAGCAATAGTAGTGTGAGCACCTTTAGAAGCTGCTGCTGATTGGGTGATCGTCATAGCATAGCAATAGTAGTGTGAGCACCTTTAGAAGCTGCTACTGATTGGGTGATCGTCATGCATAGCAATAGTAGTGTGAGCACTTTAGAAGCTGCTGCTGATTGGGTCGATCGTCATAGCATAGCAATAGTAGTGTGAGCACCTTTAGAAGCTGCTGCTGATTGGGTCGATCGTCATAGCATAGCAATAGTAGTGTGAGCACCTTTAGAAGCTGCTGCTGATTGGGTCGATCGTCATAGCATAGCATAGTAGTGTGAGCACCTTTAGAACTGCTGCTGATTGGGTCGATCGTCATAGCATAGCAATAGTAGTGTAGCACCTTTAGAAGCTGCTGCTGATTGGGTTGATCGTCATAGCATAGCAATAGTAGTGTGAGCACCTTTAGAAGCTGCTGCTGATTGGGTGATCGTCATAGCATAGCAATAGTAGTGTGAGCACCTTAGAAGCTGCTGCTGATTGGGTCGATCGTCATAGCATAGCAATAGTAGTGTGAGCACCTTTAGAAGCTGCTGCTGATTGGGTCGATCGTCATAGCATAGCAATAGTAGGTGTGAGCACCTTTCAGAAGCTGCTGCTGATTGGGTTGATCGTCATAGCATAGCAATAGTAGTGTGAGCACCTTTAGAAGCTGCTGCTGATTGGTCGATCGTCATAGCATAGCAATAGTAGTGTGAGCACCTTTAGAAGCTGCTGCTGATTGGGTCGATCGTCATAGCATAGCAATAGTAGTGTGAGCACCTTAAAGCTGCTGCTGATTGGGTCGATCGTCATAGCATAGCATAGTAGTGTAGGCATCTTTAGAAGCTGCTGCTGATTGGGTCGATCGTCATAGCATAGCAATAGTAGTGTGAGCACCATTAGAAGCTGCTGCTGATTGGGTCGATCGTCATAGCATAGCAATAGTAGTGTGAGCACCTTTAGAAGCTGCTGCTGATTGGGTCATCGTCATAGCATAGCAATAGTAGTGTGAGCATCTTTAGAAGCTGCTGCTGATTGGGTCGATCGTCATAGCATAGCAATAGTAGTGTGAGCACCTTTAGAAGCTGCTGCTGATTGGGTCGATCGTCATAGCATAGCAATAGTAGTGTGAGCACCTTTAGAAACTGCTGCTGATTGGGTCGATCGTCATAGCATAGCAATAGTAGTGTGAGCACCTTTAGAATCTGCTACTGATTGGGTCGATCGTCATAGCATAGCAATAGTAGTGTGAGCACCTTTAGAAGCTGCTGCTGATTGGGTTGATCGTCATAGCATAGCAATAGTAGTGTGAGCACCATTAGAATCTGCTGCTGATTGGGTTGATCGTCATAGCATAGCAATAGTAGTGTGAGCACCTTTAGAATCTGCTACTGATTGGGTTGATCGTCATAGCATAGCAATAGTAGTGTGAGCACCTTTAGAAGCTGCTGCTCCACAGGGCTCCAAAGGTCATAGGTAAGTTAGTTTATAATAATTAACTCCCTCAACGCTAACACCGACTATCCCATATACCCGGGTTACTTTTAACCCTGCCTATCTATTACATTTTTCTGAAACAAATTGTATGCATAGTATCAAAGCTAATGTTTTTAGTTTTGCATGTTAATGGTAGTTGAATAAAACGGTCTATGTACATTATCTTTTTTAATAATTTTTTTTTTCAATTTTGAAAAGTAGCAAAAATCTCTAGGATTGAGTGAGTTAAGAGAGGCATTTCGCTCTTCTTTTGTTTTATGATTAATTTGTTTTTAGATAAAATATTCTTTGACAAGTCAACTGTTGCCATGTTGATATCCACAGTGGAGTTAATTACGTGTCT
>NC_088368.1:46505598-46553098 GCF_034508935.2 Berghia stephanieae | reverse complement strand
TAAATTTGATCCATACTATATATAGACTCTCAGCCTAAATATAGAGTGACTTGGGGGGGGGGGGGGTTGTCTGAACCACGGGATCGTAAAAATACTAAGAAAAAAAAGTTGAAAATGGAAAGACTTCGGCTGGAAACAAAACTGTGCTGCTTCCATTGGAAATTGAAACACAACAAGCAGGATCCAATCCATGCCATTCAGCGAAGTAGCCAAGTCACTCTATTCCGCCTCCGAACAGGACACAATAGACTAAGAGGACATATGTTTACAAAGCTAGGTATTGGAACAACCCCTTATTGCCCATGTGGAACCGACCATGAAACCACTTTACATGTGCTTATGGATTGCCCATTATACAACGTGCAACGTTCGAACCACTGGGTCACCCCTACAACACTCAACACAAAGCTCTATGGTGAGGCTGAGGACCTAAAGCGGACCACAGACTTCATAGCAGATATCGGACTGCAGCCATAGATGTCCATTAGAGGAACGAAGAAGAAGAAGAAGGAAGCCTTTCCATTGTCTCCTTTTATTTAGTATTTTTACTTACAGGATCGGACGTCGGGATGCTAATGGCGACTCTGAGAAAATATTGGCGAGAAAGTGACGTACTACACCTTGCAGAAATAGAGGAATCGCCAACATACCGACGGTGACAGATGCATTGAGCTATATATATATATATATATATATATATATATATATATTATATATATATACTACTCAGTCAAGATAATAAAGGGCACCTTGAAAATATCAGGTTTTATTGGTTTATTCGCAATAATATACTGAAGCTGAATCCATTAAAAGAAAAACAACATGGGACAAATCACTTCAATAAAATACACAATTTTCTTGCCTGTAATTCTAGCCCGATTCATGGGAGAAGATAAACTATGTAAGCATTCCACGTCTGTATGCAGGCATGAACATGTCTTAATGAAGGTTCGGTTAAACGAGATTTATCATACACACTTTGCCATTTATACGGGACGCTGTGAAACGCTAACATAAAATTTTGTCCTGAATCGTTGACAAAAGATTGACCTTATTTCTTCGGAGTTCGACAAAACTCCAATTTCCCATAGGATTTTACTTTTTTACAAGCAGAGCTGTGTCATTGAATAACGAATCGAATGGGGAGTTCGACTAAACTCCAATTTCCCATAGAATTTTAATTTTTTACAAGCAGAGCTGTGTCATTGAATAACGAATCGAATGGGGAGTTCGACTAAACTCCAATTTCCCATAGAATTTTACTTTTTTACAAGCAGAGCTGTGTCATTGAATACCGAATCGAATGGGGAGTTCGACTAAACTCCAATTTCCTATAGGATTTTACTTTTTTACAAGCAGAGCTGTGTCATTGAATACCGAATCGAATGGGGAGTTCGACTAAACTCCAATTTCCTATAGGATTTTACTTTTTTACAAGCAGAGCTGTGTCATTGAATACCGAATCGAATGGGGAGTTCGACTATACTCCAATTTCCCATAGAATTTTACTTTTTTACAAGCAGAGCTGTGTCATTGAATACCGAATCGAATGGGGAGTTCGACTAAACTCCAATTTCCTATAGGATTTTACTTTTTTACAAGCAGAGCTGTGTCATTGAATACCGAATCGAATGGGGAGTTCGACTAAACTCCAATTTCCCATAGAATTTTACTTTTTTACAAGCAGAGCTGTGTCATTGAATACCGAATCGAATGGGGAGTTCGACTAAACTCCAATTTCCCATAGAATTTTACTTTTTTACAAGCAGAGCTGTGTCATTGAATACCGAATCGAATGGGGAGTTCGACTAAACTCCAATTTCCCATAGAATTTTACTTTTTTACAAGCAGAGCTGTGTCATTGAATACCGAATCGAATGGGGAGTTCGACTAAACTCCAATTTCCCATAGAATTTTACTTTTATACAAGCAGAGCTGTTCCCCGTGTGGTGTCCGGGGTCCCTCAACTGAGAGGGTCAAGAATAGCCCAACGCCAAGCCAGCGTGTCGTAAAAGGCGACTAATGGTGTGTGATTCCCCCATCTCTGAGTCACCTGGTCCTCCAGGTTGGGGGTTGGCAAAGGGTTAACACCCCTTTCCGTTAAACTCAAACCGTTACAGAAACACAGACAGACAAACTAAATCCTTTTTTTAGCTTGGGCGACCGAAGAGTTTCTGGAATTACAGAATTTATGAAGGACAACAGACAAAGCCGAAAGGACTCTGCTGACCCGATGACGTCTTCGCCAAACAAGCAGCTTCGAATTGCGTCGTGGAACGTTCGCACCATGTATGAAGCAGGAAAAAGCTCTCAAGTTGTGACTGAGATGAGAAGATACAGGCTGCATATACTTGGAGTAAGCGAAACCCACTGGATACAATCCGGACAGAAACACCTCAAGTCTGGGGAGAAGATTTTATATTCAGGGAGAGGGGACGGGATTCATACACAGGGAGTAGGAATAATTCTAAGCAAGTTTGCCCAGAAGTCACTGAGAGGATGGGAACAATGCGGAGAAAGGATCATTATGGCGTCCTTTACAACACGGAGTAAGAAGATCAGCATGAACATTGTACAGATCTATGCCCCAACAAATGATGCAACAGATGAGGACAAAGATACATTTTATGGTCTGCTACAACAAGTCATTGACAAGTTGCCAAGGAAAGACATCAACATATTGATGGGAGATGCTAATGCAAAAGTGGGACAGGATAACGTAGGCTATGAAGGTATCATGGGACGTCATGGCATGGGAGAAATGAATGATAATGGAGAGAGATTTGCAAATTTCTGTGCATTCAACAGTTTGGTGATTGGAGGATCAGTGTTCCCCCATAAGAGGATTCACAAAGCAACTTGGGTCTCACCAGATGGTGTGACAGAGAATCAGATTGATCATTTTTGTATCTCTCGTAGATTCAGACGTTCATTGGAAGATGTGACAGTACAGAGAGGGGCAGATGTTGGATCAGACCACCACCTGCTATTGGCAAAGCTTAAGCTCCGACTCAGAAAACACGGGGCCAGATCACATACAAGAAGAAAATTCGAGGTGAATGCACTTGATGGGGAAAAAAATGAGGAATTCAAACTACAATTGAGTAATAGATTCCAACCTCTTACTGAGCTCGAGGAGGACATAGATGTAGAGTCACATTGGGCAAAGATCAAGGAAGTCTACATAACAACTTGCCACGAGGTATTGGGGGTAAAGAAATCGGAACATAAAGAATGGATAAGTCCAACCACCTTGGACCTTATTGAAAAGAGGAGAACAAGGAAGGAACAAGTGAATGCAAGCCGAACAAGGGCTTCAAGACTGGATGCACAAGAGCAGTATCGAGCCATAGCTAAGGAAGTCAAAAGATCTGTGAAGAAAGACAAGGAAGCATTCATGAACAGACTTGCAGAGAAAGCAGAAGCAGCAGCGACTGGAGGACACATGAGGATCCTTTATCAAACTACCAAGACACTTGCTGGAAAATATGGGAAACCAGAGGTACCAGTCAAAGACAAAGATGGGAAAACTATTTTTGGAAAAGAGGCTCAATCTGAACGATGGAGGGAACATTTCAACTGCCTTCTGAACAGACCACCACCAGACAACCAGCCAGAAATTTTGCCTGCAAGGAATGAGCTACCAATTAGCTGTGATCCACCATCGATAGCAGAGATTGTGGGTGCCATTAACAAGATGAAAAGGGGGAAAGCTGCTGGACCAGACCAGATTCCACCGGAGGCTCTAAAAGTTGATGCGGAAAGAAATGCTGAGGCCCTGCACCCACTATTTGAGAGAATCTGGAATAACGGGATATTCCCAAAGGATTGGAAGGAAGGACATCTTATCAAGCTTCCAAAGAAAGGGGACCTCAGTAATTGTAATAATTATCGAGGCATCACTCTTCTTTCTATCCCAGGAAAGGTTTTCAACCGTATTATTTTAGAGAGAATTAAGAATGCAACAGATGCTAAACTGCGGGACGAACAGGCAGGTTTTCGGAAAAACCGTTCAACCACCGACCAGATTGCCTCTCTGCGAGTCATAGTAGAACAGTCTATAGAATGGAACTCTCCTCTTATTGTCAACTTTCTGGATTACGAGAAGGCTTTCGACAGTATTGACAGAGCAACATTGTGGAAAATTCTGGCACATTATGGACTCCCTGAAAAGATAGTAAACCTCATTAAGGAAATGTATGAAGGATCAAGTTGCAGGGTTGTACATGAAGATCAGCTTACTGACAGCTTTGAAATTAAGACTGGTGTCAAGCAGGGATGCTTGCTCTCACCATTCCTGTTCATCCTTGTCATTGATTGGCTAATGAAGGAAACCTCCAAAGGGAGAAGAAATGGGATACAGTGGACCCCCTGGACACAGTTGGATGATCTGGATTTTGCAGATGATCTGGCTCTTTTGTCCCACACCCAGGACCAGATGCAAGCAAAAACCACAATTATAAACAGCCTCTCGGAATCAATTGGTCTAAGAATTCACCCTGCAAAGTCAAAGGTCTTGAGGATAGGTACACGTCAAAGGGAGCAGATCAAAGTAAAAGATCAGGAACTCGAAGATATAGACACTTTCTGCTATCTCGGAAGTATAATTGACAAGGATGGAGGCACGGAAGCAGAGGTGAAAGCACGAATAGGAAAGGCACAGGCTGCATTCACATCTTTGAACAGAGTTTGGAGAACTAAAGATATCTCCCTTCAACTAAAGCTAAGACTTTTCAACTCAAACGTGAAGTCTGTCCTACTGTATGGATGTGAAACTTGGAACGCATCACAGGCATGTATAAGGAGGGTACAGATTTTCGTAAACAGGTGCATGCGTAAGCTACTCAGAATAAAATGGATGGATAGAATAAAAAATGAAGAAGTATGGAAAAGAACACAGCAGAAACCAGTGGGAGAGGATATAGGAAGAAGACGATGGAGGTGGATTGGACACACGCTTAGAAAGAATGACTCAACTATAACAAAGAAAGTATTGGACTGGAACCCTCAGGGCAGAAGATCAAGGGGAAGGCCACGAGGAACATGGAGAAGAATTAAAGAAGCTGATATACAGAGAAGTGGTAAGACCTGGAATGAGATAAAAAAGTTGGCTCAGGATAGAGAAGGATGGAAACTGTTTGTCTGTGGCCTATACCCTGACCCAGGGTGAAAAAGGCAATGATGATGATGATGACAAGCAGAGCTGTGTCATTGAATACCGAATCGAATGGCTATTGATCACACCAAACGGTCAGGTCAATAATAAGCAGCGATTTATTATTACATTTATACATAATAGATCCATAGTGCGGCTAAGTCCTTTTCTGTCTATGTGGAATTGTGCTATGAAACTCGCTTTCGGATCGGAAGGTCCTGGGTTCGACCCTCTCTCGGCGCATAGTTGAGTCCTTGGAGAAGGCTCTTTACTCAAATTCTCTGACCGTACTCATGTGTAAAATGAGTACCTGACCGTTAACAGAGTTGTATCTGTCGGCATAAATAACAGGCGTCATGTCCAGTCCTAAATGTTAAATGTTGCTGTTGGCCAGGGGCCCCTTTGTAAAGACCTTTGAGCACATTTAGTGGATATTGCGATATATATATATATATATATATATATATATATATATATATATATATATATATATATATATATATATATATATATATATATATATTTAAAGTAAAAAAACAACTCAAAGCTCAATCCATGATATAAAAGACAGTCAGTCTCGCCATTGCGGGGTTAAAACTATACAATCCGAGATCAAGCTCATGGCAGCCAACACCGTTTATTGCAAAGAATGCCAAGATGGGATAAAATGCTAAGTTTTCTTTTGCGCAATACTAACATGTAGTTAGCAAGAGTAATATAAAATACCTTCTGTTTTCTCTATAAGTATGTTGACATTGTGAAAACTGCAACATACATAGTTTGTTTTTTCAAACATCCAAACAAAAATATATATTCGACTTTCTGTACTTTTAGACTTAATGTCAGGATACCAACAGGCTTCTCGTAATTAAAATATTGGAATTGAATTGTAATTAGTCAAACTGGCAACCTACCTCGGTTTCTTTCAATTAAAAAAATAAATGATTAACGTGACAATTATAATTTGGTGGTTGAAAAACAAGATGTTTGTCAGCTTTCAACGATTGTAAATACAATGTCCCAGGAATTTATATGAATTAACCTAACCTTTAACTAGAAACCAATCGTGATCCACTTAGTATAGACACCAAGATAACCACGCCTCTCGGACAATCATCATAATGTAGATAATGGCAGAGATTGGTAAACAGAGAAAACTTTGTTATATACACAGGATTTACAATCGATGGTATGTGCCTAAGTAAAATACCCACTGTTCTGCCGCGTGATCAATATATAGTATACACTTTGCTAAGAAGCTCACAACATTGCCATCCGGAAGTATAACGGAATAACACTCAAAACTGTGTGTAACAATGAACTTTTTTAGTCTGGATAATACAGTTTTGTGAGAACTACTCATAAACGTGGATAGCAAAAAACAATAACAACGCTCGATTGACGTCAACTTCACTCGATTTATAGATGACGTCATTCTGGTCTTTATTGTTGATTTTTGCCATCCGCGTTTATGAGTAATTCTTACTAAACTGTATTAACCTCACTATAGACGATCATCGTTACACAAAGTTTTGTGTGCTGGTCCGTTATACTTCCGGATGGCAATGTTGTTAGCTTCTTAACCAAGAGCATACTATCTATAGAACCAAACAAGAAAACGATGTGTAAACATTTCTAATATTATCGTGAGAATCGTATGATAACTAGTCTAAGTAAAATACCCACTGTTCTGCCGCGTGATCATAGAACCAAAACAGAAAACTATGTGTAAACGTTTCTAATATTATCGTGTGATAACTAGCCTAAGTAAAATACCCACTGTTCTGCCGCGTGATCATAGAACCAAAACAGAAAACTATGTGTAAACGTTTCTAATATTAGGTGAGAATCGTGTGGTAACTAGTCTAAGTACAGTACCCACTGTTCTCGTCAACCATCTGCCGGTGGCAGAGCAATGACAATGATCAGAGGGAAGTCGATTTCATTCACGTTATTGTTTATAAACAATGAAGCATGTGCGGGTATGTGGTCTAGTGATACGACACTCGCAATTGGATCGGAAGGTCCTGGGTTCGATCCTCACTCAGTGCATAGTTGAGTCCTTGGAAAGGCTCTTTACTCACATTCTCTCACCGTACTCATGTGTAAAATAAATACATACTTGGCCGCTAACAGCGTTGTCTCTGTCGAAAAAAAAATGTAATATCCCCTAACAGGCGTCATGTCCCATCCTAAATATTAAATATTGCTGTTGGCCAGAGACCCTTTGTAAAGCGATTTAAGCACTTTTAGATGATATTGCTCTTTATAAAAGCTCAATTTTAATTTGAAACAATGCTTGTCCGAGCACTTTAGAAGATATGTCACAAATTCTATGTTTTGGTTGGTAAAAAATGACTGGTTAATTGGTGATACGTGTCACGTTTGTTTATATAAACAAACTCTTTGTTCGTTTACTTCAGTTTAACTCGGCGGGATATTTTCTCCACAAAAATGAACAACAGAAGAAATTGTGACTTACGTGCTCGTCCAGTGAGATAAATTAAATTGATTGTTGTTCACCACGCCCAAATAGAAACTTTGACGCAAGAACAAATAAATAAAAAACTTGAGCTTTTATATAGCGCAATATCCACTAAACGTGCTCAAAGCGCTTTACAAAGGGTCCCTGACAAACAGCAACACCTTACATGATTTCTGGTGACCATTAAGAGAATTTGATACTAATATTATTTCATCTGGATTCAATCGTTAATGTGGCTGCTTATGCGTGATACAGATAAAATCAGGGATATCAAAAGCTACGGTAAATCTTTCAAAGAAGGCAGCACGGCTGTTTTTCGACTGCAAATCCAAATCGATAAAATTATTGAAAACAAACCGTTTTTTTTTGGTCTAATATATATTTTTTTTTCCATTGGACAAATATAACTTTAGCTTCAGGTGGACAAGTCAGTATATTTACTATCAGTCATTGTATGTTGAATTTCATCCGTCCGCCCAGCAGTGTGAGATGAGGATCACGTGTGAGTCATGAACCTGGAATTTGGTGGCTGTACTCTGTCCCCGTTTTGCGTCTGCAAAAAATTGCAAAATATCACTGATTTGCATTGCAGCGCAAAAACGACAATTTTTGGGTAACTTTTTGCAATTTAAAAAACCCACAAGAAACCCCCCCCCCCCCCCAATAATATTTTTTTTTAATAAGGCAAAGAAAAAAAATACGATTTTCTTTTTCTTTTAATTTGATAGCTCGTGTAAAACGTGAAAGATAATTAATCAAGAGTAGTTTCTTTTTTACTATTCCATTTTCTTCTTATTTTACTGGCGCTGATATGACCTTACATTTGTTGCAAGCGCCGTGAAACCCTTAAAAACAAACGAATACCTTTCTCTTTCATGAACTAATTATGGGTTTTTAGGAAAATTAACCGCAAATATTTGCAAATGTTGCTGTTTTTAGCTTGCAAAATTTAGGATTTTTTTTGGGAGGGCAAAAAAATCGCCATGTCAGCTTCTAGAAGGCGTAAACTCACAGAAGACAACATCAAAGGACTAGTTTTCATTGACTACAATACGTTCAGTGATGCCTCTTTTTTTGAGTAGTAAAGGAAAACTAGGTCTTTGGTGAGTCTGAGAGAAAGTGTACGTTTGATAGTCTGTAGGTGTGAAAGTTTGATAAAACTGATACTGTGAATGAGAGAAAGTGTACGTTTGAGATAGTCTGTAGGTGTGAAAGTTTGATAAAACTGATACTGTGAATGAGAGAAAGTGTACGTTTGAGATAGTCTGTAGGTGTGAAAGTTTGATAAAACTGATACTGTGAATGAGAGAAAGTGTACGTTTGAGATAGTCTGTAGGTGTGAAAGTTTGATAAAACTGATACTGTGAATGAGAGAAAGTGTACGTTTGAGATAGTCTGTAGGTGTGAAAGTTTGATAAAACTGATACTGTGAATGAGAGGAAGTAGACTCTATGTGTGACTCAGTTGAATGTTCGCCAGTGTAAGTGTTCTATTCCACAGTATGTGTCTGTGTGTATTCGTGTGTGTGTGTGTGTGTGTGTGTGATTGTCTAAAAGTTCGGGCGCATAAATCGGGTCACAATGCGGGAAATAATAAATGCAGCCTCCTTTAATTGCTATGAAATGTCTTTTATATTTATTTTTCCAAACAGCGTGTTAATTTTTACCGGAAGGCTTAGTTTTGTTTTGGACAAATTTCTTGGCAAATTTTGGGAATATTTTGGGCAAATTTAGGCAATTTTTAGGCCCCAACTTGGCAAAAATGCAGATGAGTCGTAGTGGTAGTGATGATGTGGTTGTGGTTGTTGTAGTAGTAGTAGTAGTAGTAGTAGTAGTAGTAGTAGTAGTAGTAGTAGTAGTAGTAGTAGTAGTAGTAACAATAATAATAATAATATCCACGATCTTGGATAGCTCATACGGTTTAGTCACGCTGTTCCCGGCCAGGCGGAGTTGTCGGACCAGTACGGTCGCGGGTTCAAACCCCCATCATCGCCGCGAAATTTTTATTCTATATTGTCTTCTGGCACTTTCCTACTCACTTAATCTCTAAATGTTTATTAGACAAGTTTTGATAAAATATGCGATAACTAACGTAATTTTATAAGTTATATACGCTGAATATTGATTAGATAACCCGGGTCTCGAACTACGAGACTATAGTAATTAATTGGTAAGGGATGTTTGTTTGTATGATACAGGAAATAGTACAGGATCTATACATAAGGGCTAAATACAGGGAATATTCCAATTGGTTAATGCTCAGCAACGCCCGAACCATGAATAGAGATTGTTGTCAATCCCTGACAGGTTTTAAGAGGACATTGGCTTTTTGGATTGTGTGTCATTCTTGTAATGGTGACCTGTTTAGCCTCTTGTGCGTTGTAACGACGCTTTCAGTTCTGCAGTTGTTACAAACCTGCATGTTCTGTTTTCTACTTTCTCGAGCTGTTCCACCTCCTTTTACTCCTGAGGTCCAAAACTCATAATATTCTAAACTTGGCCATACAAAGACTTTATAGCAGTTTTTTTTTTCTGATGCCCCTTGGACAACTAAGTACATTTATTCGAAAGAATCCAAATTTAGTTTTGGGATTTTTATTTGTATCAACTTTATCGATGTGGAGGTGCCTAGACTGCTGACACAATGGGAGGAGGGGTTGGCGGGGGGGGGGGGGTGTTGAATGTTCGTTTTATTTTAGCTCAATTTCTATGAGACTGTAAAATTTGGTAAGAAGACCTGCAAATGTGCAAGGCACTGCTGATACAATGGGGGTAAGGGTTAAAGGTTAGGGTTGGTGGTGCTAGTTCTATGAGACGATGGAAATGTGGCAAGAAGGCCTGCGAATGTGGACGGCACTGCTGATATAATGGGGGTAAGGGTTAAAGGTTAGGGTTGGTGGTGCTAGTTCTATGAGACGATGGAAATGTGGCAAGAAGACCTGCGAATATTAGTTGACAATAAAGATAGAGAACCCTAAGAATTTCTATTAACTTTATTTATAATGCACAAAACTGCACGAGGATTGAACACAAGACAGTATGAAGCATCACAATTTCCCTGACGAAGAGCACAGATGACTCTTCATGAATGCTTGTTTCCATCATGGCGACATCAAAACAATTTACTGATATCCAAAGGGTTCCGCAGTTGAAGGCTTTTATAAAACAAAGCCCTTCAAATCAAAAGGGCGACAATTTAAAACAAATTCAACACTCCCAGGTGATAAGCTCAAAGCTATACGTGTTGAGATGGGTTTGTCCATGTAAACGGTAGATAATCATTTCACATAAAATATTCCAACCTCTCTCACTTCGACCCGCTCTTTTATTTGTTCTTTTCTTTCATTGACATTGATATGACTTGTTAATAAAGAACAATAAGACATCATTAGACAAAATTGTTTTTATTGTACAAAAATGAAGCTTATTACATTTTACCATAAGGGGCGGTTTGTCTCTTTTCTTTAAAAAATTAACTACCAAAATTAGGCAGATTTAATCATTCTGTACCGTCATTATAGGTTAAAAAACAACATTTATGGTTAACATTTTAAAATTATCCTTGTTGATACCCATTTCGCGACCTAATTTGGGGGACTGACATTAAAAAAATAAAACAATCTTTTGGCAAACGTTCTACAAAATCTAATGAAGGAATGTCCTCCATATTCTTCCATCTTGTAAACATTGTACTATAATGTGTCACCATAGAGAGATTTTACGGCTTTAGCTTATGGAATTTTGATTAGAACATTACAAGGTTGAGAATCAAAATGTTATGACAAAATTGATGTTAAAATTCAGAATTAGGATTATAATTCAAAATTCACATATCTTATCAAAAAAATCTATCTGATGTGACATAATACATTACCTCTGTCATAACTGTGGAAAATTTCAGACAATTTCATTGAATAGATTCTGAGAAACGTTTGACACAGTATCCCATACCCTTGAAAAATGACATTGAGATAATAGCAAAACAGCTTCCCGTTTTTTACACTTTTCTTACTCTACCTGTACCATTTTCGACTGTGTATTTCGTGCCTTTATAGTCTACTTTAAGAATTTGGACTTCAATTATATTATTTCTAAGATAATAAAATATCATTTTCCACCAAAGTGTCAAAATCAATTTTTCGAAGGATTTTCCTAATAATTAGACACAAACCGCCCCTTAAGTTGAACAGAACACCAAAGCATAATAATTGTGTTTGTGCAGGTAGACTCGCTCAGGCTACAGAGTTTTCTAATTCGAGTCAAATTTTTGTAAGATCATATCAAGATTGGAAATTCCAGGTTTATTTTTACCAATAAACAACACCAATCAAACACGAATATTAGACAACAAAACCAAAAAACATGTTCTTTTTACATAAAAATGAAATATATTACACAATACTGTGATTTTGAAACAGAGATCAATTTAGATAAAAATGAAAACTATGAAAATTATGAAGGATCTATAATGACAGTAAAAAAGTTAGGAATTTGAAAATTTTTTTGGAAATGTGTAAAAACTAAAGCGAAAATCTGTCATTGGTTCTTCGATAAATCCAAGCAGAGATGTATCCATAAACGACAATGAAAAGTCTGAACTATTAAATTACTATATTTCCATTGTTTTTTTTTTATATAAATGAAGATGTTTCAAACTTTCCAACTATTTCTGTCAGAAATAACAATAAATTTCTTGAAAATATTGAAATACTTTGACCCTCCCCTCACCAGCCATTTTCAGGATTTTCCCCAAAACTTCACCACACACAACTAACACAAAATAGATTTTTGTATCACTCAGACACAATAGCAGTAAAGTTCTTGCGATGACGTAATTTCTGTAGCAAAACATGCTCTACAACACATTGTGTTCATTTTCCTTAAATTTTATGATGTTCAAGAGAAATTTGAATTAGAAAAATGTTGGTTGTATCGTAACGAATGTGACGCTTTTCTATATCCCATAGTTGGTAAGGAGAGGGTTAAATGATTTAACCAAATCTTCTAAAACTAGATCCTTCTAATAGTATTGGTCCCGATGGTATTCATCACCATATTCTCTAATGCCTGGCTCATGAGAGCCCATATGTGTCCACCCATAGCATATGAATGTGTAAGGAACAATGGAATTATTTGAGTTTTTTAAAAAATAACCAAAATACTGGGCACACGCAATTTTCCGGCAAATGTTACCAAAAATGTATCACTTGTATAAACATTACGTTAAATATCGGATTAAAACCCTCTAAATAACTAGAGAAACTCAAGGACAACATAAAAAACAACGTTTAAACCAACGTGTACATTTATGCAGGTCTGACGTCCTACCGCTCTTATGGACCTAGTTTAATATTGTTATAATGGACAATATTTTGCATCATTTTTGGAGATTTCAATCACAACAATAATTAAATAATGAATTGGATTATCAGACCTGCAAAAAAAACGTACGTCGGTTTAAACCAATTCATGAAACAATTATTTTAATTACGATTTTATAAGATATCATGTGTCATGAATTCAAGACCAATTTTTTTCTTCACTACGAATGAATGTATTGCAAACTGTTTCCATGGAAACGGTACTTCAAAATTATATCTTCCAAATTTATTCCATCAAGAAATCAAAAACAAAATTTTGTAATACAGCAAGAAAGATATTAGAGATTCTCATACTTGTGGTCGCCAACTGTATGGTACAGCAATATGATACAACATAGTGTTATATAAAATAATACAACACAATATAATACAGTATTATATAATACAATGTAATGTAATATAAATATAATATTTGCTATAATACATGATATATAAATTGTGTTATAAAACACAAACGAATTCCCCAAAACTGAAGGGGAAAATATGTACATCTATGTAAGACCAGCAATGTTGTATGGATTATAGACAGCAGCTATGGCAAGAAACAGGTGGCAGAAATAAGCATGTTGAGATGGTCACTTGGCTGGACGAGAAAAGTCAAAGTGAGAAATCAACGAATCCGAAGGTTAACTCACTCAACCCTAACACCGACTATATCCGTAGTTTACCTGGGTTACTTTTACCCCATGTCTATTTATCTCATTTTTTTTAAAAAGACAAAATATAGGCGCAGTATCAGAGCTAATGTTTTTAGGTTTTGAATGTTAAAGGTAGTTGAATATAAATATCTATGCACATGCTCTTTTTAAATTCTTTTCTTACAATTTTGAAAAGTAGCAAAAATCTCTAGGATTGAGTGAATTAACTGAAATGACGTTGCATCAAAATAGATGAGAGAAGATAAATTGAAATGGTTCGGACATGTAAAGAGACGAGAGAGGGAGTACGTGGGAAGGACAGTATTGGACTTACAATACGATTCAATAGTCTGATGTCACACCGCTTGGCAACGGCGGCCATCTTGGTTCTAAACAAAGAAAATCATTACTTTTTATTTTTCATGCTGGCTAGAACATTACGTTTGCCTTGTGATCAGAATGTGTAAAAGTCAAATCATGATCAAATGTATGTGTTTTTTTTTTCACTCTTTATACCCTTTATACTCGCCGGAAAAATATTTCATACCGGCGTCCGCCATTGTTCCGATAGTTTAGAGCCAGTTTTACTAAGTTACCATGCGTCATTAGGAAGGAAGTGACGTTACGACTATTGAATCCTATTAGCGGGAAAGAGAAAGAAGGGATGCCCAAAGACTTGATGGATGGATAGGGTAAAGGATGACATGAAAGAACTGGGACTGGAGGAAGATGATGCTATGAACCCAGATGGATGGAGATGTGGCATTCGTTATGGCAACCCGGCAAAATGCGGGATAAGCTGAAAGAAGAAGAGGAAGAAGAAGAAGACTTTATTTTTATTGTACAAAACTAAAGCGTTTTACATTTTTCAATAAGTTGAACAGAACACCAAAGCATAATAATTGTGTTGGTGCAGGTAGACCCGCTCAGGTTACAGAGTTTTCTAATTCGAGTCAAATAATTTTTGTAAGATCATATCACGATTGGACATTCCAAATTTATTTTCACCAATAAACAACACCAACCAAACACGAATATCAGACAACAAAACAAAAAAAACTTGTTCTTTTTATTTAAAAAATGAAATATATTACATAATTCTGTGGATGTGGAAACAGATGAATTTGAATCAAATATGAAAACTATGAAAGATCTATAGTAACAGTACAAAAGTTAGGAATTTGAAACTATTTTGGAAATATGTCAAAACTTAAGAGAAAATCAGGAATAGGTTCTTTGATAAATCCAAGCAGAGATGTAACCATAAACGACAATGAGACGTCTGAACTATTAAAGTACTATATTCCTATGAATGAAGATGTCTCAATCTTTTCAACTATTCCTGTTAGAAATGATACATTTCTTGGAGTTATTGATATCATACTTGAAATGATTTTACAAAATCTTCTAAAATTATATACCTCTAAAAGTATTGATCCCGACGGTCTTCATCCCCATTTTCTCTAATGCGTGGGTCATGAGATAATGTCAACCCATAGCACATGAATGCTTAAGGAACAATGCAATTATTTGAGTTTTTAACAATTTACCAAAATACTGGATATACGCAATTTTCAGGCAAATTTTACGAAACTTGAATCACTTGTATAAATATTGCGTTGAATATCCGATTAAAACCCCTCTAAATAACAATGAGAAAAACTCAAGGACAACATAAAATAAGCAACGTTTAAACAAAACGTGTACATTTATGCAGGCCTGACGTCCGACCGCACTTATGGGCCTAGTTTAACATTGCTGTAATGGACAATGTTTTGCATCATTTTTGGAGATTTTCGTCACAACAATAATCCCAAACAACATACCTGGAAAAAAGCGTACGTCGGTTCAAACCAATGGACAATGTTTTGCATCATTTTTGGAGATTTTCATCACAACAATAATCACAAACAACATACCTGGAAAAAAGCGTACGTTGGTTCAAACCAATGGACAATGTTTTGCATCATTTTTGGAGATTTTCATCCCAACAATAATCCCAAACAACATACCTGGAAAAAAGCGTACGTCGGTTCAAACCAATAGACAATGTTTTGCATCATTTTTGGAGATTTTCATCCCAACAATAATCACAAACAACATACCTGGAAAAAAGCGTACGTTGGTTCAAACCAATGGACAATGTTTTGCATCATTTTTGGAGATTTTCATCACAACAATAATCCCAACCAACATACCTGGAAAAAAGCGTACGTTGGTTCAAACCAATTAATTAACAATTATTTCAATTACAATTTTATAAGATATCATGAGTCATGAATTTAAGACCAATTTTTTTTCACTACGAACGAATGTATTACAAACTGTTTCCATGGAAACGGCCACATCTTGTTATTTCAAAATTATATCTTCCAAATTTATTCCATCAACAACAGGGATTCTCATATTTGAGGTCGCCAACTGTATGATATAGCAATATGATATAACATTGTGTTATATAACATAACATTACACAATCCATTACAGTAGTATATAGAGTCGTCCCTTCCCTTACCGGCCATTTTCCCCGGACGACTAAACAGAGAGTTTTTGTTTTGTTACGTCTTTAATTGAATGAATTTAGTTGTAAAAACCCGATTACATTATTTACGAAGACTTCTTCCACCACTATAAACTGTTAAAATAGCAAGTTGTAGCGAAAACTCACTCAAATTGACAACTTTTGTTCAGGTAAGAAGAAAATGTTTCTTGTCTAATGGGTTGCACATCGTCCAGACGGACAAATAAGCCAAATATAACTCTTCTAACAGTAGAAATACATAGAGTGGCTTAAAACTGCCTCATGGGATCTATATTTAGACATTACTATTGTTAAATCAGTGTTGAATCTCCACTGTGCCCTGAAAACAGGTTGGTCGGTGAAAGAAGGGCATTTCCGTATGTCCAATCCCCTACCGATCAAACACTTTAAATGGGTCTTTAAAAAAAACTACCAAACACCTTTAAACGTTTTATGTTGTTGTTTTTTCTCATTTCCGAGACCCAGATGTGTAAATAGTTGCTAAACAGTTTGTCGTTTAACAGTTGCTGCGAATAGGAAGGCAGAATAAAGAGGCTAGATGCAAAGAAAACTGAGCAGGAAAAGAAACGTCAGGAGAGGGAAAAAATAAAGCAGGTAGATTGGTACTGAAGCAGAAAGGGAGAGGGAAGGACAAAAGAGAAAGACAGAAATCATCCTCGGCAAAATTAGTCAGAGA
This sequence comes from Berghia stephanieae, assembly GCF_034508935.2. Taxonomy (NCBI): domain Eukaryota; kingdom Metazoa; phylum Mollusca; class Gastropoda; order Nudibranchia; family Aeolidiidae; genus Berghia; species Berghia stephanieae. The sequence goes on along the minus strand of NC_088368.1, from coordinate 46,536,222 downwards.
CTCGTACATAGGTTATTCTGGACGATGATTCATCATGTTCATCAGATTACTTGAGCAATAGAGAGTACAATGGCCGAAAACGCTGGTTACATTTTTTTTAAATGCTCGGGCAGCCAGTTTGAGACCAGTGAAGCCTTTGACGAGGAAGGGCTTGATGAGTATTAGTTTCAATTTGATTTTAGTTTTAAAAAATAAATCTGCAAGTCATGTCTTGTCCTCATCATTGTTACTGTATTAATGTTTCCTTGGCAGGTAGACATTGTAAAGAGCGCCGAGCGAGAATCTTAAGCTGATTTGTTTTGTATTTTTTAAAAAATGAATAACTGATAGCCTTATTTATTGTATATTTACGATGAAATTTACAGTACAGCCTTTCTTGTTATTCATTTGAGCTTTATATCAAATTGTAGTGGCTCATAATAATGTTCCGTTAGTGGTAAGATCGGGTAGCCGTAGGGGATCGGGCTTTGGTCGGTAGGGGAACGATGGAAAAGAATGTGGTCGGTAGGGGAAAAATACATCACATATTTAACATCACTAGAACATGGATAATATTTCTTGCCGGTGAAAAATCAGTTGACAACCCAAACCTATCACCATGCCTTAAGATTTTGCGACATTGCTCTTTGAAAACGGTTTTATTTATGGTGCTTGTTTTGGACAGATTATTGCCCTTGTTCTCGTAAGGCTTTAGCGGACGGTAAGGGGGGACGACTCTAATACAATGTAACGAAATATAAATATATGATATGATATAATATAATATTATATAACACAAGAAAAATTCCGCAAAACTGAAGGGAACTATATATACATCTGTGCAAGACCAGCAATGTTGTATGGAATAGACAGCAGCTATGACAAAGAAACCAGACAAAGAAGTTGAGGTGCCAAAAAAAGGATATTGAGATGGCCACGTGGCTGGACAAGAAAATAGAAAGTGAGAAATAACCAGATTCGAAGGTTGGCTGAAGTGATGAATGTCTCAATAAAGATGAGAGAAGATAGGTTGAAATGGTTCGGACATGTAAAGAGACGAGAGAGGGAGTAGGTACGTGAGAAGGAAAGTATTGGATACAAGGTTAGCGGAAAATGGGACTTGGTGGATGGATAGGGTTAATGATGGGCCTGGAAGAAGATGATGCTCTGAACCGAGATTCATGGAGATCTGGTATTGGTATTCATTATGGCAACCCTGCAAAATGCGAGATAAGCCGAAAGAAGAAGAAGAAGAAGAAGAAGAAGAAGAAGAAGAAGAAGAAGAAGAAGAAGAAGAAGAAGAAGAAGAAGAAGAAGAAGAAGAAAAATCACAATAAATTTCTTGAAAACATTGATATCATACTTTAAATGAATTTATAAAATCTTCAAAAATTAGATCCTTCTAAATGTATTGGTCCCGACGGTCTTCATCCCCATTTTATCTAATGCGTGTAACATGAGATATTTTCTATTCATACAACATGAATGCTTAAGGACATGGAATTATTTGAGTGAAAAAAATGAAAATACTGGGCGCAAGCAATTTTCAGGCAAATTTTATCAAAATTGAATCACTTGTATAAACATTACCTTAAATATCGAAATCAAAAATCATCTAAATAGCAATTAGAGAAACTCAAGGACAAAATAAACGTTTACATATCTGCAAGTCTGACGTCCACCGCACTTATGGACATAGTTTAACATTTTTATAATGGACAATATTTTGCATCATTTTTGGAGATTTCAATCACAACAATAATTAAATAATGAATTGGGTTATCAGACCTGCAAAAAAACGTACGTCGGTTTAAATCAATTCATGAAACAATTATTTTAATTACGATTTTATAAGATATCATGAGTCATGAATTCAAGACCAACTTTATCTTCATTACGAACGAATGTATTGTAAACAGTTTCCATGGAAACGGCGTCATCTTGATATTTCAAAATTATATCTACTAAATTTATTCCATGAACAAATCAAAAACAAAATTTTGTATTACAGCAAGAAAGATTTTAGTGATTCTCATATTTGAGGTCGCCAACTGTACGGTACAACAATATGATACAACATAAAATAAAAAAAAAAATATGAACATTTATATAGCGCAATATCCACTTAACGTGCTCAATGCGCTTTACAAGGGGTCCCTGGTCAACAGCAACATTTAAAATGTAGGACGAGACATGACGCCTGTTAGGCGATATTACAATTTTTCGGACAAAGACAACCCTGTTAACGGCCAGGTACTCATTTTACACCTGAGTACGGTGAGAGAATGTGAGTAAAGAGTCTTTTCCAAGGACTCAACTATGCGCCGAGCGAGGCTCGAACCCAGGACCTTCCGATTCGAAAGCGAGTGTCATACCACTAGACCACTTATAGTTATATAACATAATACAACATAATATAATACAGTATTATATAATACAACGTACGTATTTTTATAAGTATAATATATGATATAATACAGGATATATTAATTGTAATGTATAACACAAACAAAATTCCGCAAAAATGAAGGGAAAAATATATACATCTGTGTAAAACCAGCAATGTTCTATGGAATAGAGACAGCAGTTATGACAAGAGAAACAAGATAAAGAAGTTGAGGTGGCAGAAATGAGGATGTTGTGATAGTCACGTGCTGGACAAGAAATGACAAAGTGAAGAAGAAGAAGAAGAAGAAGAAGAAGAAGAAGAAGAAGAAGAAGAAGAAGAAGAAGAAGAAGAAGAAGAAGAAGAAGAAGAAGAAGAAGAAGAAGAAGAAGAAGAAAAGGAAGAAGAAGAAGAAGAAGAAGAAGAAGAAGAAGAAGAAGAAGAAGAAGAAGAAGAAGAAGAAGAAGAAGAAGAAGAAGAAGAAGAAGAAGAAAAAGAAGATGAAGAAGAAGATGATGATGAAGAAGAAGAAGAAGAAAAAGAAGATGAAGAAGAAGATGATGATGAATAAGAAGAAGAAGAAGAAGAAGAAGAAGAAGAAGAAGAAGAAGAAGAAGAAGAAGAAGAAGAAGAAGAAGAAGAAGAAGAAGAAGAAGAAGAAGAAGAAGAAGAAGAAGAAGAAGAAGAAGAAGAAGAAGAAGAAGAAGAAGAAGAAGAAGAAGAAGAAGAAGAAGAAGAAGAAGAAGAAGAAGAAGAAGAATTTATTGTTATTGTACAAAACTGAAGCTTTTTACATACAAAAAGTTGAACAGAACACCAAAGCATAACAACTGTGTTGGTGCTGGTAGACTCGCTCAGGCTACAGAGTTTTCTAATTCGAGTCAAATTTTTGTAAGATCATATCAAGATTGGACATTCTTAATTTATTTTCACCAATAAACAACACCAATCAAACACACGTATTAGACAACAAAACAAAAACATGTTCGTTTACATATAAATGAATTATATCACATAATACGGTGGATGTGGAAATAGAGATCTATTTGAATAAAAAATAAAAATTATGGAAAATATGTCTTTTCGGTTTTCTTGACTTTCTTTATGCAACCGTTGATTTACAAAGGATTTTAGAGTGATTCTATTCGGGCCTTATGCGGCTGTGTAGTCACTCGCCTTCGAATTTAACAGTTCAGGGTTTCAGTCTCGTTCTGAGTGGCGCATAGTTGAGTCCTTGGAAAAGGCGCTTTACTTACAGTATTTCAGCATCCTTAATTGTAAAATAAGGAATTGGCCGTTAACAGCGTTGTCTCTGTCCGAAAATAAATGTAATATCGCCATGTCATACCGGCATGTCTCGTCCTACATGTTAAATGATGCTGTAGGCTAGGGACCCCTTGTAAAGCGCTTTGAGCACGTTTTGCAGATATTGCGCTATATAAATGCTCAGATTTTTATAATTCTTATTCTCGTGTAGGCGATTTCAATTTAAAGGTAACTAAACAGGATTTTGGTTTGTTTGTGTGTCTCGGCAACAGCATAAATTTTCCAATTCTTTTTTGTAGTCAGAACTCATTTTAAAGTAGACAATGACATTACAACACGAATTTATTAACGGTAAAATGTTACTCACTTGTTGTATGACGAATAGGGCAAAGAATTTTGTATTTGTTATTTCTTCGACTCTATAAGACGGCAATAAAGCAACTATCGAATGTGTCACATGACACACACAAAATACAACAGACACCACTATCATCATACGAATGAGTTTCAATTCCTTTGTGTTCCATTTTTGTTCCGTCTGTGTTTGGGATGACGTGGCCAATCTAAATCTATTTGCTTTGATAAGATGAGCAATCAAGACGATATTAAATACAGCCACGCACACAGCACTCAATGGTCGTAGAACACCAAATTCTATGGTATCCAATGATTCCTGTGCCTTCTTCAAACGATATGTAACCATTTGTCGCAGGGCAGTTGTACTATCAAAATTCAAATACCTCGTCACAATCCTTATAATAGCAAAGGAAGCAGGTAAAAGAAAGATGAAAATTAATACAAAGCGCGTACGACATTTAGTAAATATGGATTTGACATTGAATGGAAACACCACACAGGCCATTCTCGCTGCTGATATGTAGGCCAGAGTCAAACAGGAGCTGGTAACGAAAGCAAATCTAGAACCTCTCACTACTCCTTCCTTGAAAAGATACGGTCCTGTTTTTAAAGCCAAATACAGCAGGTAACTCAGGCAGGTAAGAAAATCAAACACGGCCAATCCTATTAGATTAATTGTGAAACTGTCTTTCGAAATACCTCGACGGATAAAAATAATCATGTTGATGAGGTTTGTGACTAGACCAAATACTCCGAGGAACCAGCTCAAAATTATGCCAATATAATATAATACTAGTTGTTGGGTACTGTAGTAGTCAAAGAAGGTGTCGTTGCGGCCGAGTTTGGCCCAAAGGGCACGGAATACCATGAAATCTTCCAGGTTGTTCCATGTATCATATATTTCGTAAGAGAAGCGGGAGGAGTTCAACCAAGGAAAGGATGTAGTTGTATCCATGAAATTGCTGGTTGTCGTGGAATCGTTGTAGTGGTCAAAGTTTGAGACGTCCTTATCAAATGGGCCATACATCGTCCTGTTGGAATCTCTGAATGGTCTCCGGGAATCCATGACACTAGTTGTGAAAATCTGTGAAGTGACAAAATAAACACAATATAAATAAGACTGACTAAAGGATAAAGCACATGAAATGGTTAAGAAAAGATACAATATTTAAAGAGAAAGAGTGAACCATAGTTATAAAATTACACCTTGTGGTCACTAAGATACTTTTCTAGTTGCCAAATCAAATCAGACTAATGATAGAAAAATACTTTTCAAAAAACAACACAATGAAAGAAAACGGGAATATGCTACAGAAAGATGTTGACGATATTATTCAATGTTGGCTTTAAGACAGAGACATTGAATGGCTTATAAAGAGTCCAAAACATTGTTATAAAATTACCACACGCGTATCAATTGCATACTTCACTTTATCATAGCATTTTTATCTCTTTATTTTTCAGCGATTTTTATTTTCCTCTTAATTCTATTGGTCTCTGAAGAAAATCAAATTTTGAAATAAAAAACACCATAAGAATAACGAACATTGCAGATGGAGAGAGAGGGAGAGAGAGAGAGAGAGAGAGAGAGAGAGAGGGGGGGGAGATGGAGGGAGAGAGAGAGAGAAAGGGGGAAGGAGATGGAGGGAGAGAGAGAGATAGATAGAGAGAGAGAATGTAGAGAGATCGATGGAGAGTATTGGAGAGAAAGAGATATGGAGAGGGAGATTGAGAGAGACACACACAGAGAGAGGAGCAGAGAGAGACGGAGAGAGAGGAGCAGAGAGAGAGAGAGAGAGACGGAGAGAGTGGAGAGAGACACTCACAGGGAGAGAGACACTCACATAGAGAGAAGATCTTCCAAAAGGTTTTATTTTGATGTTTGCCACAAAAATACTCAAATACTAAGTAACTACAGACATCTAAAAAAATGGTCGCTTTCATCAGTTTTTCTGGGATAGAAGATAAACCATAAACCAAACAACTGACGATGTGGCATCAAAATCATAATATTTATAGCTTTTAATGTGTCGAATAAGTGCAGACAAAGTTGATAATCTGTCCACACGTTTTTAAACCTCAGAGAAATTATTTCTGCTGTTATATTGAAGCTAGAGCACCAGCTTTTGGATTTTTTACACAAACAAAACCCCTTCATATTCCATGTAAAACTTATCACTGCCATATCTGTTGTCTATGCATACATCCACTTGATCTGCATAAACTAATGACATGAAAATTGTGTGGAATAATATCTGGGATTATTTACACAAACAAAACCCCTTCATATTCCATACAAAACTTATCACTGCCATGTCTGTTGTCTACGCATACATCCACTTGATATGCACAAACCCCTTAAAGAATCATGTAATAAATATATATGTATCAATACTGCATATGGACCAAACAATGAACAGAACTGTGCTGGTTTTGAAACAGAGAAAACAAAATGTGAAACAAATACAGGAATCTGCAGAGCTTCTTTGTATAGATGGAACGAAATTGACATCACTCTGCTCATTGTTATTGTTTTCAGACAGCCATTTTGATTATCAGTTCTTACCTAATTATATAAAACAGACTATAAACATTTATGGTTACACATACATATTCATTGTTTCGGTACGTTATTTGATGTGAGTATTTTCCCTAAACGCATAGCATCAATACAATATTTGGTGTTGTTTTGATGTTTCCGATTGAGCGTGAGTGTCGCTAATCCAGTACTTGGATTGGTCAAACATCGACTGATTAGCATTCTATAGTTTTTCCTTTCTCCCCCCCCCCTCTCTCTCTCTCTCTCTCTCTCTCTCTCTTTCCCCCCCCCTCTCTCTCTATCATTGGTTGTCTCTCTTTCTTTCTATCTCTCTCGCTGTCTTTCTTTATATCTTTATCTCTCTCTCTCTCTCCCTCTCTCTCATTCTCTCTCTCTCTCACTCTCTCTCATTCTCTCTCTCTCTCTCTCTCTCTCTCTCTCTGTCTAACATGTTTTTAGCAAACTACAAAAAGGATCGTCCCTGCTGGCCACTACTTCTATGTTGTGTCATTGAGGTCTTTGAAAAGACAAATAAAAGTCTATTTCTATCAAGGCCAATTTCAAAAGAAGTACATTTTTTAATTTTGTCGAGATAAAAGTATCGAATTTCGGGTACAAATTGTCTTATTCCGCGATAAGACTTTTATTAAACAAAAAAATATATATAAAGATTCTGAGCACAAGGACGATGCTTAAAAATGTAGCACATCGCCATGCAAATTAAAAAAAAAGTTTTTACGTTGCCCACCTGTAGATATAGATACTGTGTATGCTTTTTTCCTCCATTTTTTTTTTCATCTTTTCTTTTGTCAATAGCTTACATATATTTATATGAGATCCTCCCCCCCCCAACCAAACACAAGCCCTCTTTTTGCTTTCAATCCGTTCTTAGATTTACAGCACTACCACCGCCACTGACTCTTGACTTCTATCAAGCCAGAATAATACTCAAAATATATGATGTTTGGGGGGGGGGAATAAAAATTCATAGAAAAACGATGTTTCGAAAGATGTGAACGCTAGATCAGCCCGTGGGAAATAACAATTCATATAAAAACGATATTTCGAAAAATGCCAAAGCTAGATCAGCCCCGGGGAAATAACATTTCATAGAAAAACGATGTTTTGATAGATGTCAACGATAGATCAGCCCGTGGTAAATAACATTTCATAGAAAAACGATGTTTCGAAATATGTCAACGCTAGATTAGCCCGTGAGAAATAACACTTCAAAGAAAAACGATGTTTCGAAAGATGACAACTCTAGATCAGCCTGTGGGAAATAACACTTCATAGAAAAACGAATTTCTAAAGATACCAAAGCTAGATCAGCCCGTTGGAAATAACAATTCATAGAAAAACGATGTTTCGAAAGATGTCAACGCTAGATCAGCCCGTGGGAAATAACACTTCATAGAAAAAACGATATTTCGAAAAATGCCAAAGCGAGATCAGCCCCGGGGAAATAACACTTCATAGAAAAACGATGTTTCGAAAGATGTGAACGCTAGATCAGCCAGTGGGAAATAACAATTCATAGAAAAACGATGTTTCGAAAGATGCCAACGCTAGATCAGTCCGTGGGAAATAACAATTCATAGAAAAACGATATTTCGAAAAATGCCAAAGCGAGATCAGCCCCGGGGAAATAACACTTCATAGAAAAGCGATGTTTCAAAAGATGTCAACGCTAGATCAGCCCGTGGAAAATAACACTTCATAGAAAAACGAGTTTCTAAAGATACCAAAGCAAGATCAGCCCGTGAGAAATAACAATTCATAGAAAAACGATGTTTCTAAAGATGTGAACGCTAGATCAGCCCGTGGGAAATAACAATTCATAGAAAAACGATGTTTCGAAAGATACCAACAAGAAAAATATGTAGGACTAACGGAAAATAATTTCAAAACAAGATACAACCTTCACACCTCAACATTTAGAAACACTAACAAAAAAACATCCACAAAACTCAGCAAACATATTTAGAAATTAAAAGACAACAAACTAGACCACAACATTTCATGGAAAATTTTATCTAAAGCAACAGGATACACACCAACATTAAAACAATGTAGCTTATGCCTGGAAGAGAAATACACTATAATCAAACACCCTCATGAAGCCACACTCAACACGAAAAGTGAGACGTACGGTACGTGTCCACATCGCCGGAAGTTCTTGTTAACTAACTTTAAACCGGAACCACTTCAAGAAACAACAACAATCAACAAAACAACTCAGTCCTGATGATGGCAAATTAAGCCTGAAACATTAATGTAGACTGTCTCAAACATTGTGGTAAATATTTTAAAAAAGAATATCTATCTATCTATCTATCCGTCCATCTGTCCACCCGTCCGTTCGTCTATTTATCTATCTATCTATCTATTATCTATCTATCCATCTATATATCTATATATCTATCTATCTATCTATATCTCTCCAGAAAGTTGCCCAAAGATTATACATCCTAAGGAAATTGAGAACATTTTCAAGTAGGGAAGAAAACTATGTTAAGAGTTTATGACTCATTGATTAAAAGTGTAATTGCGTTTGGCTGCACCATATGGTTTCGCGGATGCCGACTTAAAGATAAATCAGATATTTCAAAATCTATCAAAGAGGCATCAAAAATAATAAACCATCCTCTTGATTGAACAGAAAGAATTCATGGAAAAGCAATGAAAAGGAAAGCATTCTCAATTACCAACAATATATAACATATTTTATACCATGAATTTAGTCTTTTACCATCTGGGAGAAGGTCTTGTCAGATTAAATGTAGAACTAACAATTATAAATCAACGTTCGTTCCGTCAGCAATAAAAAGGTTAGATATTTCATATGGTACAGCAAAACCAAGGATTGATGTGTTGACTGATTGACTGATTAATTTATTTAATCTTAGATTAACTGACCAATTGATAATGATGATTGGTGTCAAATTGCCACAATTGTAACAATTTGAAAACTAAATGAATATGTTAATGTTGTGTATATCGCACGCGTGAGAGAAAGAGAGGAAGAGAGTGAGAGAGAGAGTGAGAGAGAGAGAGGGGGAGAGAGAGAGTGAGAGAGAGTGAGAGAGTGAGAGAGAGAGGGAGAGAGAGAGGGAGAGAGAGAGTGAGAGAGAGAGAGGGGGAGAGAGAGAGAGTGAGAGAGAGTGAGAGAGTGAGAGAGAGAGGGAGAGAGAGAGGGCTAGAGAGAGAGAGAGAGGGAGAGAGAGAGAGAGGGGAGAGAGAGAGAGAGTAGTGGTAATAATCTGACCCCGCGCAACATGCGATGCTTTTATTAACTCACTCAATCCTAGAGATTTTTGCTACCTTTTAAAAGTGAAAAAAAATATGTATTAAAAACGAGGATGTACATAGATCGTTTTATTAAACTACCATTAACATGTAAAAATTAAGAACATTAGCTTTGATACTACGCTTGTAATTTGTCTCATAAAAATGTAATAGATAGGCATGGGTAAAAGTAACGCCGGGTAAACAACGGATATAGTCGGTATTAGGGTTGAGTGAGTTAAAACAATCATCAAATTAATTGGGACCACATTATTCTCTTGAACATTTTGGTACTATATATAAAATTCGATAAGTAGTATCGATTGTATTAAAATTTCATACATGCATCATTTATATCTTCTTCTTCTTCTTCGTTCCCGTCACGTCACATGGTCAGTCCGGTCTGGTGAATGAAGCCCACAGTGGTCCTGAGGTCGTCCTCACTGCCGTACAGCTTCTTTGAGTATGGGGTTGGGTCAGGCCAGAAGTTCCTTCTCAACTGGTTGTACTTTGGACATTCCATTAGGACATGATGTCCATTTTCATTTTCAAGTCCGCAGTCATCATTTATATAATTTGTAGCTTGGTGGATTCTTGCTTCTTAATTTTTGTAAGTTGTTTTTTTTTCTTGCACCAGATATATTCTCGTCTCTTTAAGTATAGATTTAATTTTTATTACGTACACCGTCCCGATATAACATATTTTGTATGATGGTCCCACATCATGAAATCACGACTGGTGCTAGTATTATCCTTTATTGTACCTCTATTTTTTTAAATGAATATCGATTTTAAACAGGAAAATTTATAACTTGACTTGACTTAGATGCCTTTCGCGTCTCGACCGAAAGATCGGGTCGCCTTGGCTGTTTCCAGTATTTCCTGTGTGAGGTGTCTCCAATATTGCCGGTCCTCTGCTAGGGTTCTCAGATTTTCAAGGTCACCGGCCGTTATGAGACTAATGCTTTGTCCAAGTGTTGTGAGGTTTTTGTTTAGGATCACAGGGAGTGTTGTGATCGGTCTTCCTCTGAAAAGGTTCCCGTGTATTTGGAAGTATCCCGACATGGCTTGGTTAGCTGGTATGTTTTTGTCCCTGCGTAGTATGTGACCGAAAAGTTGCCATCGTCGTTGTAAAATGTCAAGAGAGATTGGTCTTTCTTTTGTGATCTTATAGAGTGATTCATTTGAGATCTTTTTTGGGTATTTGATGTCCAGTACCCTTCTTAGCTGTGTGCGATGGAAGGCATCCAGATGTTCTTCTTCGGATTTTGTCAACGCCCAAGTGCCGCAGTTATACAGAAGTATCGGTTTTACAAGAGCACGGTACAGTTTCAGTTTGGTTTTTCTCTTTATTTTGTCACCTCTAATCTATACATTGGTGAGTTTACTGAGTGCGGCGTTTGATAGCTGTTTTCTTCTTTGTACATCCTCGGTGTCTCCAATTAGTGAGCCGACTTTCTTTGTTCTTTTCCATTCCTTGTTCCTCGATATTGTTGTAAATTCGGTTTTATTGGCATTGACTTGGAGGTTATATTTCATGAGGGTATTTTGTATGATGTCTATATTTGCTGGTGTTGATCCAATAAAATCGACACCATCTGCATAGGCGATTACTCTAGGGATTGCATTCTCAATATGAGTCGTTGGTTTTGGAATGACTTTTCTAACTTCTTTCAGAGCGTGTTCTAAGTATATTGTGAACAGAATCGGGCTCAGACTATCTCCTCAGACTATCTAAATTTATAAGCGATGCTTTTATTCAAAGCTTCGCTATTTACTTGGAATAAATTACGATGAAATAATGTTCATTTCTCGTATGTCTTATTTTCTTTTATTAAAAACAAATTTGTAAGTATTTTTAGTTTAAAAACTTATATTAATTTGTCAATAGTTTAAGTCATTTGTTGTCTGTTGAAATAATATTAATTAGAATAACTGAATCTAATGAAATCTGTTATGGAGCACGTCACTCAGACAGTTTCTAGAAACGAATCGACCGCACATCGAATTCCGGTGACGTTTGGTTCACGCGTCATTGTCAAAAACTTAGTTTGTTTGATCACAAGGCGGCGAAATCCATTACGTCACATCCAATCGTTAACTGCGCTGGGGGTAGAAAATTACATTTTCGGAAGTAATGCCCTTTTCCTGTATTCCCATCTTATTGTCATACTAGCTAACGGGAAAGATGACAAGCAAACCACGTGAGAAAATTAGGGAGTTTGATTTCAATGAGATTTGACACAACAAATTAAACTTTTCGATAAATAGTAGGGGGAATTAGGCTAAAACCGTGCAAATTCGGGTTGAAAGCATGAAAATTTGCATACAGGTTGCTAAGACCCATAGAAAATACATCTGATATAGAACCACTCTGGCAATCAATCATAACGTATCGGTTTAAGGCCTTAGATTTTACCTATTACAGCTATATTAAACAAGGGAAATAACTGCGTAAAAATATATATTTTCTTCATATTCATTGTATTAGGGAAAATTAGGCTAAAACCGTGCACATTGGGGTTGAAATCCTGAAAATTGGCATATACGTAGCTATGACCCATATAAATAACACCTGATATAGAACCACTCTGGCAATTTATCATAACAGTGCTTTTTTAGCACTTTTATTTTTTCCTATATAGCATTACTTATCTGAGGAAATAACCACGACAATACAATGTGCTTTCTAAAACTTTAAATACACCGGTAACCATTTAGGGTAGCTAACTGATGGTTATTTCGTGTTGTAACTAGTAGATAAAAGCGGGAGATGGGGAGAGGGGGGAGAGACGGAGAGAGAGAGAGAGAGAGAGAGAGAGAGAGAGAGAAATTTACTCATTACTGTACTAACCTAACTAGTAGATAAAATAGGGAGAGGGGGGAGAGGGAGTGAGTGGGAGAGAGGGGGAGAGAGGAAGAGAGAGAGAGAGAGAGAGAGAGAGAGAGAGAGAGAGAGAGAAAATTTTACTCATTACTGTACTGACCTAACACCCCCCCCCCCCCAACAAACACACACCCCGCATCTACACAAGTCCGTGCAAGGCAAACCGGACCTTAAACACTTGCATCGAGTGCCGATACATTCTCTCTTACATGAACATTTGATGAGTTTTTGGGACACTTTTGAAAATTCTGGAAATAAGCTCCACAGTGGTTCATGTCGATCGTCACATTTGTTGCAGGGTTCTCTTCTATAAAAGATATAATGTTAGCAAAAGCTCGACTTCTTTCAAGAACTGTGACATCATGATTATCATCAGCAGTGACATCTTTTAAAGCTTGCTTTTTTAAAGTATAGTGCATGACAAATTTTATGGTATAGGGCGGTAGTGTGGCTCCTGAGCGACTAAATCTCCTCCGACAATAAATGACAACATATCAGAATCTTTTATAGATAACGCTATTTCACGAATATTTTCTTCAATATCTGTTGTCATTACAGAATGGAGTACTCCCGATTCCATGTTTTTACAAAAAAGCACATTTGTTTATTATAGTCAATCTCTAATTTTGAACGTTGTCTCATTATTCTCGTGGGTTGCGAAATATATTCATTCGGTGACTCATCCAAGTCAAATGACGAAGTTTGGAATTCTTGTAGGGCAATTCTTTTAGATTTTTTAAATTCTAATCGCCTAATTTTGTTGGCATTAAATTTTACACGACAATACTTATGCCACTTAGCATCATTTTGTTTTAAGCTTTCAATAATCTCATTTCTTTCTGATGAATTAAAAAAATAGATACGTCCAACTTGTTTTCATCACAAACCAAAGAATTGAATTGTGTTAAATCTTCAAAAAGAGTTTCATAGCCTTGCCCTTTATCATACCTCCTCGACTTAGAGGGACATTATAAACGGTCTGTGTTATCGTTGGCATATCAAACACTTGTCGCAGTCTCTGGGAGCAGTTCTTTTTGCTATTGTACGTGCATCTGAAATCATGCAAACGCATTCCTTTATTAGGCATATGCAATATTCTTTCATTACTCTCTGTCTCTTTCTTTCGTTCTTTCTGGTAAAAACCCATCATCAGCAGGAAAAATGTGTGCAGTGCCTTACATAAGGACACAACAGTATAAATAGAACATTCTCCCATTGTCCCTTTGAGGTAAATAACGTAAAGTAAATAACTTGCCACAATACAGCATCATAGTGGTTGATGATGATGATAACGATGATAATTATAGCAATGTAAGTGGTATGCTGACTCTTTACTGTCATCAAGTTTGACCGAAACAGGTTTTAACTCACGTAAAATGATTATAGCAGTATTTTTTGGAAAGAAAAGAAAACAGGAGGAGGGGAGAAGGAGCACTGTCCTTTGTCAACACCGGTTATCGGCATTTATTGAGCTGTGTTCTGCTAGTCTGTTTTGTCTACCCATTTGCTCGTCTTCCCATCTGCCCGTCCGTTTTAGAGCAATTGATTATACTTATTAAATCAGATGCAGAAGAAATCTCATATTAGATATAGAATATTGCTCGCTAGACGTCCTTTAAAACAAGTGAAATTGAATAATATTTACGATTAAATATTTTGTATGGTTCGTGAATCGAAAGTAAAGAAAAAGGAAAACATCCGCTTCGACGCTAAAAATAGTCACCAATGGGAATCCAAAGGATGACATAAAACAACCTTTGGTCGGCTTGCCGCGAATGTTTACACAATAAAAATGAAAGAAATTATTGTCGTCCATTTCAAAATTTTTTAATCTTAAAAACCTTGTATCTCAACTAATACTGATCTCTCAGAGTGGTTCTATATCATAAATTATAGGGTTTTTCATATTCTACAACATATGTAATTTTCATGCTTTCAACCCCGTTTGCACAATTCAAGGGTTTTTTGGACCTAATTCCCCCTACTAAAAATCATCACAATGTCTAATCCAACTCATAATACATGCAAACAATCTTCACCTTGATTGGAAACGCTGTGCAAACTTTGATGTCGAATGGTTCAGGTCTTTCAGGCCTTTGTGACACACAAATTCTATTTGGAAAAATATATAATAATGCTATCAATAATAATAATAATAATAATAATAATAATATAATAATATATAATAATAATAATAATAATAAAATAATAATAATAATAATAATAATAATAAAATAATAATAATAATAATAATAATAATAATAATAATAATAATAATAATAATAATAATAATAATAATAATAATAATAATAATAATAATAATAATAATAATAATAATAATAATAATAATAATAATAATAATAATAATAATAATATAATAATAATAATAATAATAATAATAAGATAATAACTAATAATAATAATAATAATAATAAATAATAATAATAATAATAATAATAAATAATAATAATAATAATAATAAATAATAATAAATAATAATAATAATAATAATAATAATAATAATAATAATAATAATAATAATAATAATAAATAATAATAATAATAATATAATAATGATAATAATAATACAAAATAATAATAGTAAGAAGAAGAAGAAGAAGAAGAGAAGAAGAAGAAGAAGAAGAAGAAGAAGAAGAAGAAGAAGAAGAAGAAGAAGAAGAAGAAGAAGAAGAAGAAGAAGAAGAAGAAGAAGAAGAAGAAGAAGACTAATAATGAATGAAAGAATAGAAGAAGAAAAAAGAAAGAATAAGAAGGAGGAGGTGGAAGAAAGGAAGATTAATAAGAACAATAGATAAAACAAGAAATTTCTATTATACATACCGCAATGTGAGGATGAAAAGACAGTTGAGTCCAATTTGGAAGATAAGAAAATATTTAAATAAACTTGAAAGTAAACAAACAAAGTAACAGTCTCTGACTTTTGAACATAGAATACGACTTGCATACAATCTATGCTGTCATGGAAATGGCCACACCTAGCGTTTCAATATTGTTTACTGTAGATTTCTTTACTCGTTACTGTTTTAATTAATTACTCGTTGAGATCATAACCAGTCGTGCTTTCTAGAAGTCAAGTGACAAACTTATTCGATCTTTTTAAACTCACGTTTTGTAGTCTTAAAATGAAGACATGCGATAGTGGGTGTGGTCTGTGACGTGCGGGTGGAATGTAACATCAACTGTAACCTGGCGCTGTCTTTTGATCGATTAAGTATTTTCCACACAACTCAGGTGTGAATAGATACCAATGACGAATTTCAAAGTTTCAGCTCGATGATGAATCATCAGAATTGGATTGGAATCGCACAAACGTTGTCAGAGATCGATTTAGCAGAGACGGAAGAGTGTCAGAAGTATTTTTTAATGTAAAAAACGGCCTGAGATGGATTCCTCGGTCCAAAGTCTTTCATCTGGACGAGCTTATCAGCCAGGGTTCCAAGACGATCACATGGAATGTCCAGTTCCAACGATAGATAGATGGAAAGATATATATATATATATATATATATATATATATATATATATATATATATATATATATATATATATATAAATATGGATAGATAGATAGATAGATAGATAGATAGTCAGACGAAACATACATACAGATAGAAAGATAGATAGATAGATAGATAGATAGATAGATAGATAGATAGATAGATAGATAGATAGATAGATAGATAGATAGATAGATAGATAGATAGATAGATAAACATAGATAGAAAGAGAGGGCGATAGATAGAGAGAGATATAGAAAGACAGACGAGATATATGTAGTTTGTCAGATAGATCAATTGATAGATAGATATAGAGATACATAGATAGATCCAAGTAAACAAGTCCCTTTCTTTTGTCTACTTGTCGGTGTGTGTCTAATTTCTATCGCTAATAGTCGAAAATGTACATAACAAAAGCTCAGTATACTTGTTCTAATTTAGCTAATCATCATAAACCCGACCTTTTAAAAATTACAGTCAACAAATCTACTGCTACTACTACTACTACTACTACTACTACTACTACTACTACTACTACTACTACTACTACTACTACTACTAATACTACTACCACTACTACTACTACTACACTACTACTACTACTACTACTACTACTACTACTATTACTACTATTACTACAACAACAACAACTACTATACTACTACTACTACTACTACTACTACTACTACTACTACTACTACTACTACTACTACTACTACTACTACTACTACTACTACTACTACTACTACCATTATATTATTATTATTATTATTATTATTATTATTATTATATTATTATTATTATTATTATTATTATTATTATTATTATATTATTATTATTATTTTATTATTATTATTATTATTATTATTATTATTATTATTATTATTATTATTATTATTATTATTATTATTATTATTATTATTATTATTATTTATTATTATTATTATTATTATTATCATTATTACTATTATTATTATTATTTCTATTATTATTATTATCATTATTCTCATTATTATTATTATTATTGTCATCATCATTATCATCATCACCATTATTTTTGATTAATTTGTCTAAATACCGTATCTTCCTTCTTTTTACTCTAATTTTTAAGTAAGCGAAACTATTCATGTCTCTATCCCTGTATTTTTCTCCCAAACGCAATAGTGTTATGAATCCTTTTGTCAAAACATCCGTAATGAATGGAATATATTCTTTGCTTTGGTCTACTGTTTTACAATACTTGTTTTAATTTGTCGATGTGTTGTGATAATTTTGATGTTCAAAAGTCATGAATTTCTTCCTGAGAGCTGATGACGTGTTCTATTTTGTCCTCTTCTCTAACATCGTCTTTGTCGTCGTCGTTATCATTACTGTTGTTTTTGAAATGAGAAAATGAGGACAGTAGCGTCACGTTTGCAATCACGTGATCATGTATTGCACACATGCAATTTGATTAAAGGCCATGCCGATTAGTGCCGCTGAATTGATCGCACACAAGCAAGCCATGGTCTCAATCCTGATAAATTGACTAAGGAAGGTAACTTGTTTACCATAACAAGTGAAACAACTGCGCAGTAATTTTTTTACACATAAATGTTTGTTTGTTTTTTAATCAAAAAGAGCTCTATAATCGCCATGTTGTTCTAGACTGCTGTTCAGCTATAGATCGCTCATTTTCTGATTATCAGAAAAAAAGAGGTGTAACCCTCGTCCTTTTTCACTACATGAAAATGAAGAGACTGCGGATTGACCCTGGAACTCTGGTGAGCACCAGTAGGGATTGAACCAGGGACAATTTAATATGGACAATGAGAGGCCATTATCAGAAGGGGGGGGGGGGGGCGAGAAATAGTGGAATGTGAACAGCAATGGCTAATGAATTGGATAATTTGAATGTAGACACAAGTGGGAAGTGAACCAGGGACTAAAAGAAATTAAGTGGAGAGTAAATAAACTCAGGACTTTGAGATGTGAAAACCATTAGGAATTAAACCTGGAGCTATGGGATGGCGGCGCCGATGGTAATTAAACTGGAGGCTGTAAAATGTAGACAAGTTGAGTGTCAACCCCGGATGGGCACAAAAAAGGAATCTACCACCTTTTTTTAGATGGACACCATTAGGGAGTGAACCCTGGACTATGAAAAGTGTACACCACTTGGGTGTGAACACGGTACTATAGGTATATACACCAGCGGGGAATGCACTTGGGACTATAGGAGGTAGACACCGGCGAGAGTAAACCCAGGGATGTGATTGGTGGACAGCCCTACTTAGTAAACGTAAAACTATTGAAAACAGACCTTAGTGGGGAGTGAGCTGGGGCTATGAGAGGTGGACACCAGTGGCGAGTGACTTGGGGCTATGAGAGGTGGACACCTGTGGGGAGTGAACTGGGGCTATGAGAGGTGGACACCAGTGGGGAGTGAGCTGGGGCAATGAGAAGTGGAAACCAGTTGGGCGTTAGCTGAGGCTATGAGAGGTGGACACAAGTGGGGAGTGAGCTGGGGCTATGAGAGGTGGACACCAGTGGGGAGTGAGCTGGGCCTATGAGAGGTGGACACCAGTGGGGAGTGAGCTTGGGGCTATGAGAGGTGGACACCAGTGGGGAGGGAGCTGGGGCTATGAGAGGTGGACACTAGTGGCGAGTGACTTGGGGCTATGAGAGATGGACACCAGTTGAGAGTTAGCTGGGGCTATGAGAGTTGGACACCAGTGGGGAGTGAGCTGGGGCTATGAGAGGTGGACAATTTTCAATGTTTTGAAAATATTATTTGGCCAGATGAAAATGACGTATTGAAGACATATTGTTTTCTTGTCAAAACCTTGAACATTTGATACACACATGTTGAGATCCTTATTATTACGATAAATAAAATGTCTTCTCTCTTTTATTGCATTCTCGGACCTAGAGTAAGCCTGACCTTGAGAAGGTTCTCTCCGATGTTAGGAAACATGGAGAATTGCCCCAAAACTGTATTACTTCAGCCCTCTTTTTGAAAAACTCTTTCGTTTCCAAGTAAATACGTAATCGTTGAATAATGCTTTGAACGCGTTGAATAAAAATTGTATTCAACGATTGCAGAAAATGTTCGCACATTTTATTGGTGTGAAATTACGTGTAAAGACAGCTGATTGGTAATTATAAATAATCTTTTGGCTGGCATGAATACAAATCCATCGGCTTTAGTTTTAGGTCAAATTGTCATTCAAGCAGGAGAAAGATACAAATTATGGTGAATAGAAGTACTAATACCTTACCATTTGGTTACAAAATATCTAATAATCGTATTCTTCCATATTTTTTTGTATTTATTAAACTCACTATATTTATATTGTGCAATAACACATACTCGCAAGCTCGTTGTGTTATTGGGCACGATAAGACAAGATTAGCTTTAGAGTTTTATTTCATCCAAAATGTCAAAGATAGAATGACATTGACGTCACTCAGTTTGTCTTTTTCGTCTTTTTCTTCTTCTTCTTCTTCTTCTTCTTCTTCTTCTTCTTCTTCTTCTTCTTCTTCTTCTTCTTCTTCTTCTTCTTCTTCTTCTTCTTTTTTTCCCCTTCTCTTCCTCCTCCTACCCCTCCTCCTCCTCACAACACCGAATTAATAACGATTAAATTTCTTGAATATTCATTCTTGAACGAATAAATTTTAAACGTCACATCTATGAATATTTCAACATTTAATTAACTTTTCGTCACACACACGCACACACACACACACACACAGACATATATACACACACTCACAATAAATCAAATTAACAAACAAAAACGCATGAGCATTCTATAACGTTTACTGTCGCCTGTTTTCCTGTCGGTATTCGTGACAAATCAATAAATATTATCATGTCAGAGGCGGTACACACGAATGGGCAAGGCTGTCGGAGCCCACTTAAAGCACTTTTATTTCAGAGGCGGCAGTTAAAAGCTTATCAAAGGTACCACGTCTACAACTCATCCCGTGCAGACATGTGTGTGTAATATGTGTAATATGTGTAATATGTGTAATATGTGTAATATGTGTAATATGTGCTACCGGACTTAAATTCCGCGCAAGATGTTCCAGAAATACATTCTCTCTGAAATATAATACAAAAGGAGTAATTAGTGAACTAAAATTTTATTCAAATTAACTTGAAGAAACATTGTAAAGCATGAAATCTGGAATATCCCGCTTTTCTCTTTATGTACATGTACAGGATTACTAAGAAATTGAAGGAAAGATGAGGATAAATAGAAATAGAGGAAGAAGACTAAGAAAGAGGGTGATGATGATGATGATGAAGAAGAAGAAGAAGAAGAAGAAGAAGAAGAAGAAGAAGAAGAAGAAGAAGAAGAACAACAACAACAACAACAACAACAACAACAAGAACAACAACAAGAAGAAGAAGAAACCAGACCCCTACCATAACCCCTTGACACTTGAATGTGTAGTATAAGTAGGTGTAGAGTTGTAGTTTCTCTAGATGCGATTATCATTGACTCTCCAGGTTGACAGCGACACTTCTGATCCACAATTTCATTGGGTTTAACGGGAGTCCCTCTGCTTTTAAGACCCGGACAAGACGGGAGACAGAAAAAAAATATTTATTAAAGCTCTAAGAACAATGGAGCCGGAGTTTATCCGGGTTAACTTTAATGCTAAACGGACAATGTTTCTTACTTGTCACCCTTTGTATAGAACGACAGTCTATCCTACAATACTATCCATCGAATCCCCAAACCCATCTATCAATCACTAAGTGAGCTTTTATATAGCGTAATATCCACTAATCGTGCTCAAAGTGCAGCAACACGTAAAATAAAGAAGGAGACATGACGCCCGTTAGGAAATGAAACATTTTTTTCAACAGAGACAACGATGTTAATGACCGGGTAATCATTGTACATCTGAGTACGTTCAGGGAATGTGAGTAAAGAGTCTATTCCAAGTGACTCAACGGACTCAATTCTGCGCCGAGCGAGGCCTGAACCCAGGACCTTCCGATCCGAAAGCGTGTGTCATACCACAATACCATTTTAGTCGCAATATTCACTATTTTAATGTAGTTTCTGTATTTTTCTTTCTTGCTTTGTCTGGCACCTTTCAAAAAGTTCGTTTCATATTCAGTTCTTTAGTATCTTTCAAACTACACGTAATTAAAACTATTTAACGTATTGTATTGCTGATAGTATACATGAATTAAAATATAGATGGAATTAAGTTGACGTCACTCGGGTCATTGTTATTGTTTTTTTACCATCCATTTTTATGAGTAATTCTCACTTTAGCTGTATTATCCAGACTATAATATTTCATGATTACACATAATTATTTTGTGTTGGTTTGTTATACTTCCGTATGGCAATGTTGTGATCTTCTTAGCCAATCGCATACTATCTATATTTGTAATTGTCATGTTCTTTTTGCCCCGTTGACTTATTGTCATTTCGTTGTACAGAGGATGGGGCATGTTTCTCGGAATTTGATAATCTTAACTCACTCAATCCTAGAGATTTTTGCTACTTTTCCAAATTGGAAAAGAATGTATTAAGTATGAGCATGTACATTGATAGTTTTATTCAACTACCAAACCACATGTAAAAGTTAAGAACATTACTTTGATACTACGGCTATAATTTGTCTCAGAAAAATATAATAAATAGGCATGGAGTAAAAGTAACCCCGAGATATACAATGGGTATAGTCGGTGTTGGGCTTGAGTTCGTTAACGTTATCAAAATCTTTGTGGTAATTTTCAAAATTTTCCCAGCCATCATTTTATAAATTTTGATGAGCAATGCTTTGTTTTTCTATTTATTTTCATGACGTCATACAGTTTATAATTCCCACCCCAAGCAGCAACACCGAAACAAAAGACACTTGCAGTACAGGATACAGTAGTAGTCCTTCAGAGCCATACACCCATAGAGCCGATGGTGTGCGGCTATGTGCACTAGTGGTATAGCACTCGTTTTCGGATCAGAAGGTCCGGGATTTGAGCCTCGCTCGGGCATAGTTGAGGCCTTGGAGACGGCCCTTTACTCACATTTTCTCACATTACTCATGTGTAAAATGAGTACCAGGCCGTTAACAGCGTTGTTTCTGACCGCAAAAAGTGTAATATCGCCTAATAGGCGTCATGTCCCGTCCTACATGTTAAATGTTGCTTTTGGCCAGGGACCCCTTGTAAAACCAAAGTTTATCCCGGTTTCTATAGCATGAAACGGAGAATAATAATTGCTTGCTATCCTTTTGGATAGTACCAGATCTATCAGACAGAGCTGCCCTGGCATCTTTACATACCGTCACCTAGACATTCCATGAAGGAATATAGATAGATAATCCATCAAACAAGATGTCTGATGTCAACAGGAATCACCCATGTTGTCACAGTGAGATACCGTCACCTAGGCATTCCATGAAGGAATATAGATAGATAATCCATCAAACAAGATGTCTGATGTCAACAGGAATCACCCATGTTGTCACAGTAAGATACCGTCACCTAGGCATTCCATGAAGGAATATAGATAGATAATCCATCAAACAAGATGTCTGATGTCAACAGGAATCACCCATGTTGTCACAGTGAGATACCGTCACCTAGATATTCCACAAAGGAATATAGATAGATAATCCATCAAACAAGATGTCTGATGTCAACAGGAATCACCCATGTTGTCACAGTGAGATACCGTCACCTAGATATTCCATAAAGGAAAATAGATAAATAATTCATAAAACATGTTGTCTGATGTCAACAGGAATCACCCATGTTGTCCAAAGTGACAATATGGAATAATGAATAGGTTACATAATGAATCCTAAAGTGGCATGACTATTTTAGTAGCAGTATTTAGATTGCCATCATTTTGTTTAGTTTGTTGCTTGCAATTGCAAGTCTTCTCCTGATATCTGGTGCCGATTTTCCATTGGCTTCTATTTGTGCTCCAAGGTAAATGAAATTTGTAACATTTTCCAGTTGTTCTCCTTCTATTTCGACCTGAGCAGTGCTGCTTTTATCTGTGCTCATTATTTTCGTTTTCTTTGCGTTTAATAATAGGTCTTTGTCTTCACTGTGTTTTTTTAACCGATTTTACTAGTTTGTTGAGACCTGTTGATGTTGTTGACAATAGCGCCGTGTCGTCTGCATATCGTAGGTCAGAGATCTTCCTGCCATTTATCTTCACGGCACTGTACTCTTCATCTTTTTCTTCTGTCATTACATCACGCATTATTGTTTCGGTGTATAGGCTGAATAGTGAAGGAGAAAGGAGAGAGATGTATTGGAGGGCATGGCGGAGGGCCAAAGAGGCAGAGGAAGACCACAAAGAAGATGGCAACAGGATATACAGGAATGGCTCAACAACGGCGTGACGGAATGTGGCAGATGGGCACAAGACAGAGACTTCTTTCGAAGGACTGTGTGGGAGGCTACGTCCAAGTGATATGCCACAGAGAGAGAGAGAGAGAGAGAGAGAGAGAGAGAGAGAGAGAGAGAGAGAGAGATACCTAAGATTAAGCTTAGCTCGTTTTGTCAGTCGACAGCAAGATCAAACGTCTATTTAAGTATCACTTTCGTCTAAATTGAATACATCACCCCATTAACCCTCTACTTACCAACTATTCGAAAATCCTCACATTCGTTGCGCTACAATCAACATTTTTCTAATTCAAATTTCTCTTGTGCATCATAAGATTTAAAGAAAATGAACAGTGTGTTGTAGAGCATGTTTGCTACAAAAATTAATTATCGCAAGAACTTAGTCCTAATAGAATGATAAAAATATAATTTTATGCTATTTGGGTAAGAAGTTTTGGGGAAAATCCTGAAAATGGCTGGTACGAGGGAGTTAATGCTCAGTGGTATCGGTATCAATAAAGAGTGGCTTTCCAAATCTCCCTAACTCCGTTTGTCCAATTTTGAAATATTGAGGATTATTTCCTCTAAAATTCAGTCTATTATTTTATCATAATTATACTTCAAATTCACACAAAGATTAAGGTATTCTGGCGCCATGAAATGTTTAGAATAATGCTTACGTTTCAATTTATCTCATGGATGGAAAATCTCAAACAGTAGAACAATCGACTTAACGATTTTAGGAAAGCCAGCCTTCAATTGAAGTGGAATGGCTCGATGTATTAACTACACCATACACAAGCACACGCACACGCGACACACACACACACACACACACACACACACACACACGTAAACACAACACACTTCAGTCCCATTTCGATTAAGGAGGCTCGACTGTGTGTAAATAATTGGACTTATTATGCAAATAAATAACCTACCCTACCTTAATTGGAAAAGAACAAAGAGATTTAGTTTTACATTAATTGGAAACAATAGCCTTTGTATGCACAATCAATATCATGAGACCTGAGATTGCCACAGGTTGATAATTGCACGCATACTGTCTAGCCATATTTTTGTTTTGCTTTTGTTTTTTGTTTTTTTGTTTTTTTTTGTGTGTGTTTTTTGTTTTGTTTTTGTTTTGTGTTTTGTTTCTTTTTTCCACGTTTAAAAAAACAAAACAAACGTGTTGGTACCCAGTAAGCGGTGGCTTACCAGACATATGATCGGGATAAGTGTTTTTGAACCCTTTTTCAGGCGCCAGGTTATATTGGCTTTCAGTTCATCCATTACAAGATAGGTAGGTCCTCGTGAGACGCCAACAAACCAATATGGTCATATTAGGGTCAACCTGTTTGCCTTTTGCCGTTATGTATGCGCTTAAGTGCCCCCACTAAACGCCAAGGCTCTGATCAATTAGGATTTGTCGGTCCTGTCGATCTAATTTGCCGGGCTCTCTGTAAATGATTGGAGTTGATATACAAATAAATTATCTACCTCACCTTAATTAACACTCGATTTTGGATCGGAAGGTCCTGTGTTCGAGTCCCGAATGGCGCATAGTTGTGTCCTTGGAACAGGGCTCTTAACTCACATTATCTCATCGTATTCAATTATAAAAGGAGAACTTGGCCGTTAACAACGTTGTCTCTGACCATAAAAAAATGCAGCAGTAGTAGTAGTAGTAGTAGTAGTAGTAGTAGTAGTAGTAGTAGTAGTAGTAGTAGCAGTAGTAGTAGTAGTAGTAGTAGTAGTAGTAGTAGGAGTAGTAGTAGTAGTAGTAGTAGCAGCAGGTGCCGATCAGGGGGTTTGGATAATCGTCCCCTTTCAGTGCGTTTGGATTCGGTCTGCAACGTTTCCTCATCAGGAAAGATCATACGTTTCTCCTGGTTGGTTGCACCCGTTTTACTCTCTCCCGTGTTCTGTGCATTCTTCGGTCTTCCCGTTCGTGGTGGTTCATGTACCTGAACAGGTTGATCAATGTCACAGTGTGCGGGTTTTAGTCTGTCGATTGAGACTGAGTCTTCTTTGTTTCCTACTTGTAGTTTGAAAACTTTGTCACCGGTTTCTAGAACTCTATACGGTCCTGTGTACGGAGCCTGGAGTGGTCTTCGATGTCCATCATGACGTATGAACACGTATTTAGCTTTGCTGATGTCCCGTGGTACGAAGCTTGTTGCTTTTTTATGCGTGGACGGAGGAACTGGACGAAGTTGACCCACTTTCTCACGGAGGTTTTTCAACATTTTAGGAGTATTGGTGTTGGGATCCGGACCAGGAACAAAGTCTCCAGGTACTGTAATAGGTGCCCCATATACGAGTTCTGCCGACGAGGTATCGAGGTCTTCTTTTGGGGCGGTACGTATACCTAACATCACCCAGGGAAGTTGATCAATCCAGTTTGGTCCTTCTAGTTTCGCTCGAACGGCTTCCTTCATGCGGCGGTGGAAACGTTCAACCAATCCATTTGCTTGGGGATGGTAAGCTTTGTTTGTTTGATTTGAGTACCAAGGAGTGTGCACACGTTTGACCACAACTGTGAAGTGAACTGTGGTCCTCGGTCTGATGAAATGTTCTCTGGTACTCCGAATCTAGCAACCCAGTGTGCGATGAATGCTCGTGCTATTTCTTCTGTATCAGTACTGGTAATGGGTATTGCTTCAGGCCATCTGGTAAATCTGTCCACCATCGTAAGCAGATGTGTATAACCACGTGAGGGGGGCAGTGGTCCAACCAAATCGATGTTGACATGGCTGAAACGTCCGCTGGGTTTTTCATATTCTCCCAGGGGCGCCCTCGTGTGTCTGTGTACTTTTGCCCTTTGACATGATGTGCAGGTCTTTGCCCATGCATTGATCTGTTTGGTCATTCCCTTCCATACCATTTTCTGTGAAATTAGTCGGCGGGTAGCTCTGATTCCTGGATGTGAAAGACCATGGATGGCGTCGAACATCTTTCGTTGCCATGATTTGGGAACCACTGGCAGTGCTCTTCCGGTCGATATGTCACAGAGAACTGCGGTGCCATTAGTCCCATAAGAAATGTCTTTCAGTTGCAGGGATGTTTCTGAGGTGCGTAGTGATTGGACCTCCTCATCATTCAATTGAGCTGTTGCCATGGCCTCATAATCTATTCCCTCAGAAATCGCACTGAGACCGAAGTCGTCTGAGGTGTCGTGTTCTACTGTTGTTCTTGACAACGCATCAGCTACTGGATTGTCTTTTCCTGATATGTGTTGGATATCAGTTGAGAATTCTGAGATGGCAGATAGTTTTTGTTGGCGTGCGGACCATGGTTCTGAAACCTTGTTCATTGCAAATGTTAGTGGTTTATGATCCGTGAAAATGGTGAATATTCGTCCTTCCAAGAAGTAACGGAAATGCCGAACGCCACAGTGGGCAGCCAGGAGCTCCCGATCAAAAGCGCTGTATTTCTGTTCCGGAGGACGAAGCTGGCGGCTGAAAAAGGCAAGAGGTTTCCATTGGCCGTCAATGTTTTGTTCTAGTACTCCCTCCATCGCTATGTCAGAAGCGTCTACTGTCAGTGAAGTAGGAGCTGATGTCTGCGGGTGGGACAACATAGTTGCTTGGGCCAAGGCTTCTTTTGTTGACTTGAAAGCGTGTTGTAGGGTATCTGTCCATTGAAGGGGTGCAGATTTTTTTGTTTGACCAGCCAATGCCTTGTAAAGTGGTTGCATTAGTTGAGCTGCTGCTGGCACGAAACGGTGGTAGAAATTGACCATGCCAATAAATTCCTGTAGGCCTGATGTTGTTGTAGGGGTGGGGAATGAGCGAATTGCCTCCACTTTCGCTGGAAGAGGAGTTGCTCCGTGACAACTGATCCTGTGTCCAAGGAAATCAATCTCTTTCACCCCGAAAATGCATTTGTCTGAATTCACCACTAATCCATATTTCTCTAGCCTATCAAAAAGGGCATTCAAGTGTTTTTTGTGTTCTTCTGCATTTTTGCTAGCTCTGAGGATGTCATCAAGGTAAACAAATGTGAAGTCCAAACCCTGACAAACTGTGTCCATCAGTCTTTGGAAAGTCTGTGCAGCGTTTTTTAACCCAAAGGGCATCCGGAGGAATTCATAGAGGCCAAATGGGGTTATGATTGCTGTCTTGGGGATATCCTGCTCGTGGACTAGAATCTGATGGTAACCGCGAATGAGGTCGACTTTTGAGAAGATTCTGCAACCTGATAGTCTTGCTGAGAGGTCTTGTATGTGAGGAATCGGGTAGCGATCTGGAGTAGTAGAACCGTTTAACCTGCGGTAGTCTCCACATGGTCTCCAACCTCCGTTGGGTTTAGGTGCCACATGTAGAGGCGATGCCCACGGACTGTTGGAACGACGTACGATTCCTAGAGCCTCCATGTTGTCAAACTCCGATTTTGCTACTGTTAGTTTGTCTGGTGCCAGACGGCGTGCTTTTGAGTGTACTGGAAGGCCCGTTATGGTTATATGGTGTTCCACAGAATGCTTTGTTGTGGGACATGAAAACGTGGGCGAAGTGAGTGCTGGCCGTATAGATAACAGCTGAGTAAACTGATTCTCATCGTCAGTTGTGATGATTGAGATGTGTGGGGCTGTATGCTGTGAAGTCATGAGTGAGACTGAAGCATAGGTGCCGCTGTGCATTAGGCGATTGCCCTTCAGATCGACGAGTAGTGAATGAGCCCGAAGGAAATCTGCCCCCAAAATTGGTCTGTTGACGGCTGCCAGTGTAAATGTCCATTCATACTGGTGTGATCCTATGTGTAAGGACAGTTTACGTTGTCCATATGATTTGATGAGTGTACAATTGGCGGCTGCTAACGGGAACCCGTGTTGTCCGCGGCAAAGGTCGTTTGTTGAAGCCGGTAACACACTGATCTCAGCTCCTGTATCGATCAGAAAGTTGTGGCCAGATTGTTTATCATATGCAAACAGAAGGTTGTCCTTGGAGCCGGCCACCATATTGCTTATAGGTGGCCGGCTGTCCAGTTTTCCGAAAATTTGCAAGGAGTAGTGCATTTTGTAACCTGTTTGCCCAATTTTTGGTGGTACCAACACAAATCCGGGTCGGGTGTCTTACTGTGTTGATGGCGTGGTCCATCTCGTTTGTTGTGTTTGCCTCCTTTCATTGTTGCATTAATGGTAGCTCCGGTGGACATAAAGTGTTTGTCTGCTGCTTTGGCCAGGTCCCGGAGGGTCGGATAATCCTGTTGAGTTACCAAGGATTGGACTTCTGCTGGTAGTTGGCGTAGAAAAAACTTCCTTAAAAAGTAATCCTGGTTCTTGTCCTGGAGGGACTATGGCAAGCATTTTGTCCAATAGTTCGCTTGGTTTGGAATCACCCAGACCACCAATGTCTAAGATGCGAGATGCGGCTTCTCTTTCAGAAAGTTTGTAATTGTTTATGAGTCTTTGTTTGAGGGTTTCATATTTGTTAGTGCTTGGTGGGTTGGTCAGGATGTCGAGAACTCTGGTGGCAGTGTCTTGGTCGAGGGATGCTGTGACATAACTGTGTTTAGTTACGTCAGCTGTGATTCCTTAAATTGTGAATTGTGCCTCAGCCTGAACGAACCAAATTTGAGCTCTTTGGGGCCAAAAGGTTGGTAGTTTGATGGACACTGCGTTGGCTTTATGGGTATCCTGATTGTTTGGCATGTTGAAGGAAGGGTGTGTTCAATCCTGACGTCGGGGTCACCACTGTAACTTTATTTAGTTGACAAAATTACTTTTAGGGTAACAACTGCAAAAAAAACAATAGATAACAAAATGTTGCTAAAGCTCGCAACACAACATATTAACAATGTATAACACTACATTATTCCCGTTCTACGAAAGAAGACGAGGAGGGATAAGCAGACATGGATAGATAGATAGATAGAGAGACAGACAGACATACATACAGAAAAAAGACAGACAGATAGATAGATAGATAGATAGATAGATAGATAGATAGATAGATAGATAGATAGATAGATAGATAGATAGATAAACAGATAGAAAGACAGATATATTCATAGAAAAAGAGAGATAGACAGACCTACAGGAAGACAGATGGACGGACAGACAGATAGATAGATAGACAGACAGGCAGATAGATAGATAGATAGATAGATAGATAGATAGATAGATAGATAGATAGATAGATAGATAGATAGATAGATAGATAGATAGACAAATAAACAGACAGATAGAATGACAGACAGTTAGATAGATAGATAGATAGATAGATAAATAGATAGATAGATAGATAGATAGATAGATAGATAGATAGATAGATAGATAGATAGATAGACATACAGACGGACAGACAGACTGACAGACAAATAGATAGATATATAGATATATTTATTGATTGATTGATGGGAAGGGTCCAAGGCTTTTGAGAGATAGAGAGAGTGAGAGAGAGAGAGAGAGAGAGAGAGAGAGAGAGAGAGAGAGAGAGAGAGAGAGAGAGAGAGAGAGAGAGAGAGAGACGTCTGTTGTACTGTAAGGAGGTTAGGAATTCAAAAATTTGAGATCACAGCTATCTGCCTGAAATAAAATAAATAAATGAATATATAAATCAAAACGTACATTAGTAGTACCAAAACTATAATGACGATCGAGAGGACAAAGGGGTGATAGGAGGCTTAATCAATTGACTTCAGTTACACTCACCCTATTTACAACTAGATATACCAGAAAAAAAGACAAAAATAATATATCCTTTTAACCTCCGACCCCTCTATTTTGTTGTCTTGGTTAAATCTCATTTCGTCTCATAGCTCTTATAAAAGATTGGAAACACAACCGGTACTGGAAGTTATTTGTGGAGGAGGTCGTCGTTTTTATGGCGACTCTGAATTTCTTCAAAAAATTACTTTTTAACTAATCAAATTGTGAAGAAACCAAACATTATTTTTAATCATTTAGATACTGCTCCCAGCCTTTCGTCGTTCCCAATCAACAATCCAGATATGACTGTTCTTGGTTAGTCAGGTTTTCAATCTATATAGAGCTATAGTGTTTGGGGCTTAGTTCCATTACAATAAGATAGTATATTATGGGAGTTC
>NC_088368.1:46488098-46500598 GCF_034508935.2 Berghia stephanieae | reverse complement strand
AAGTTGTTGACACACACACAACACACACACACACACACTCACACACACACACACACACACACTACACGCAAGCATGGACATGTGGCGTTCCTTACAATCATTGACATAGACAAAACAAAACAAAAAACAAACAAACAAAAAAACAGACACTGAGGCTTACGGATTGAGTCATTTGGTACGACGACATTAAGAAAATTAATAAGTTCTCATCGACACACTCCACACATCAACCATAATATCACCTAATCTTGGCTTGTTACCAGACGATCTGTCAACTTGAAAATTTTTTAAAAGGAGATAAAAATTGTTTTTGTACAAAACAGTGGCACACTTTGGGAAAAAAACAAAAACAACAACAAACAAAACAAAACACAAGTATTGAATTTTTAACAAAAATTTTTTTTTGCCAGAAAACGTCCTTCAAAATATCGAATGATTAAAATTGACCCTCGTCTCGTTTTGGTAAAAACTCGCGAAGTCCCAGGTTTGAGAGGTTTGTTTTTTTTTTTTTTTTTTTTTTGTTTTTGTTTTTTGCCAAGATGAGGATCATTTAAATCGATTGATATTTGAAGGTAAGACGAGGTTTCTGGCCAAAATTGTTTAAGATTTTGGCTTTGTCCAAAGTAGGGCAGACAACTGTTGTCCCATTCAACAGCCGAACTCAATCAACCTTTAATAAAAAAAAAATAAAAAAATAACACATCCGCGCGCACACACACACACACACACAAATACAAACATGTGCGCATACACACACACACACACACACACAACACACACAAATACAAATATGTGCGCGGCCCCCCCCCCACTCACACATACATGCATGTGCGCACATACACACACACACACAAACACACAAATACAAACATGTGCGCATACACACACACACACAACACAAACAAATACAAATATGTGCGCCCCCCCCCCCACTCACACATACAAACATGTGCGCACACACACACCACACACAAATACAAGCCTGTGCGCACACACACACAACACACACAAATACAAATATGCGCGCACACACCCACACACACACAAAACACACGCAAATACAAACGTGCGCACACACCCACACAGCCACACACACACACACACACAACACACACAAATACAAACATGTGCGCACACACCCACACACCCCCCCACACACACACACAACACACGCAAATACAAACATGTGCGCACACACCCACACACCCACACCCACACACCCACACACACACACATAATACACACAATACAAACACGTGCGCGCACACACACCACACACAAATACAAACATGCGCGCACACACCCACACACACAACACACACAAATACAAACATGTGCGCACACACCCACACACACAACACACACAAATACAAACATGTGCGCACACATCCACATACATACATACAAACACGTGCGCGCACACACACACACACACACACACACCACACACAAATACAAACATGTGCGCACACACACAACACACACAAATACAAACATGTGCGCACACACCCACCCCCCCCCCCCCACACACACACCCACAAACTCACAGCGCGCGCATGTTTTAACAAAACTGTCACTTCATACAATCTTCATGCGTTCAGGGTATTTCCTCGTCATTGCATCATCCAATAGAACACACATTACAGGCTAAAACTATTGAAGCTATGCGGCTATGCGGTCTTTTGCTATGACACTGAGGTGTGAATGGTATGACACTGAGATGTGAATGGTATGACACTGAGATGTGAATGGTATGACACTGAGATGTGAATGGTATGACACTGAGATGTGAATGGTATGACACTGAGATGTGAATGGTATGACACTGAGATGTGAATGGTATGACACTGAGATGTGAATGGTATGACACTGAGATGTGAATGGTATGACACTGAGATGTGAATGGTATGACACTGAGATGTGAATGGTATGACACTGAGATGTGAATGGTATGACACTGAGATTTGAATGGTATGACACTGAGATGTGAATGGTATGACACTGAGATGTGAATGGTATGACACTGAGATGTGAATGGTATGACACTGAGATGTGAATGGTATGACACTGAGATGTGAATGGTATGACACTGAGATGTGAATGGTATGACACTGAGATGTGAATGGTATGACACTGAGATGTGAATGGGAATGGTATGACACTGAGATGTGAATGGTATGACACTGAGATGTGAATGGTATGACACTGAGATGTGAATGGTATGACACTGAGATGTGAATGGTATGACACTGAGATGTGAATGGTATGACACTGAGATGTGAATGGTATGACACTGAGATGTGAATGGTATGACACTGAGATGTGAATGGTATGACACTGAGATATGAATGGTATGACACTGAGATTTGATCCGGTGGATCATATGACCTTGTCGCGGTCGGAGGGCTTGCGTGTTTCGATGATCGTAAGTGAGAGGCCAGACCAAGAATGATCTACAACGGTCAGCATCGTCAACAAGGAAGGAAGAAGGGAGTAAATCAACCGTCGAGTTCAGCTTCCCCTAGTCCACACCCTTGGGTGTGGGTGTTGTCCACGACGTGGGGGAGGGTGAAAAGGGACTGACTCTCTACAGGACATCCTCCCGGATTCCCAACTTAGACCATCTGACCACGGGTAGATGGAGCTCGTCATCGGGGGACCGACATCCATCTAAGAGAAGGACACTCTGAGCAAAAACCCGGACAGATGGAGTTCGTAAACGGGGGACCGCAATCCATCTAAGAGAAGGACACTCCGAACAAAAACCCGGACAGATCGAGTTCGCTAACAGGGGACCGCAATCTATCTAGGAGAAGGACACTCGGAAGCAAAACCGCCACTGCCTTGTGGACAGACCTTGGATGGTCAAAGGCTAAGGAAGCAAATCCTGAAAAACAGCACGCCGAAGACAGAGCAGCGGGGCCGGAAGGCGCAAATATAACAGGAAACTGGAAACTGCCACTGCATGCTTAAATCCCAATATGACACGTCACAATAATCAAATCCGATGTGGTGCGAAGCCCGTGGAATCCCGCCGGACGGGCCTAGTGCCGGGCCTCAATGGCCCACCCAAGCGATCTGGTGGTACCTTGACTTCATCTTGCGGAACCAGGGGAGGAGGATCAAGGTTACATGCGACTGGAACACCAAACACAATTAAAATCCTCCAATGGAATGCTGAGGGCGTTGCAAAGAAGAAAATAGCCCTTGAAAAGAGACTCAAAGAGCAGGACATCAAAATTGCCTGCATTCAAGAAACTCACCTCACGGACAACATGAGATTTGCCATCAGAGGGTACCAGGTAATAAGGCATGATAGAAAGGATCACAAAGGAGGCGTGATGACATTAGTAAAAAACGACTACCCCACCGCAGGCATAAAAATTGATACACAAGAGCAATCAGAAATACCACAAATTAAAGTATGTATCGGAAAGAAAGAACTCCTGATTTTTAACTGCTATTGCCCACCAAACAAAGAGCTTCATTTAGACAAGATAAAAATCCAGGAAGAAAGATGTTTGGTACTAGGGGACTTTAACAGTCACTCTCAAAGCTGGGGATATGGAGATATGGACAAACGTGGTGAAACAGTAGAAAACTGGCAAATTGAAACAAAACTTCAACTATTGTATGACGATAAAGATCATCATCATTGCCTTTTTCACCCTGGGTCAGGGTATAGGCCACAGACAAACAGTTTCCATCCTTCTCTATCCTGAGCCAACTTTTTTATCTCATTCCAGGTCTTACCACTTCTCTGTATATCAGCTTCTTTAATTCTTCTCCATGTTCCTCGTGGCCTTCCCTTGATCTTCTGCCCTGAGGGTTCCAGTCCAATACTTTCTTTGTTATAGTTGAGTCATTCTTTCTAAGCGTGTGTCCAATCCACCTCCATCGTCTTCTTCCTATATCCTCTCCCATTGGTTTCTGCTGTGTTCTTTTCCATACTTCTTCATTGTTTATTCTATCCATCCATTTTATTCTGAGTAGCTTACGCATGCATCTGTTTACAAAAATCTGTACCCTCCTTATACATGCCTGTGATGCGTTCTAAGTTTCACATCCATACAGTAGGACAGACTTCACGTTTGAGTTGAAAAGTCTTAGCTTTAGTTGACGGGAGATATCTTTAGTTCTCCAAACTCTGTTCAAAGATGTGAATGCAGCCTGTGCCTTTCCTATTCGTGCTTTCACCTCTGCTTCCGTGCCTCCATCCTTGTCAATTATACTTCCGAGATAGCAGAAAGTGTCTATATCTTCGAGTTCCTGATCTTTTACTTTGATCTGCTCCCTTTGACGCGTACCTATCCTCAAGACCTTTGACTTTGCAGGGTGTATTCTTAGACCAATTGTTTCCGAGAGGCTGTTTATAATTGTGGTTTTTGCTTGCATCTGGTCCTGGGTGTTGGACAAAAGAGCCAAATCATCTGCAAAATCCAGATCATCCAACTGTGTCCAGGGGTCCACTGTATCCCATTTCTTCTCCCTTTGGAGGTTTCCTTCATTAGCCAATCAATGGCAAGGATGAACAGGAATGGAGAGAGCAAGCATCCCTGCTTGACACCAGTCTTAATTTCAAAGCTGTCAGTAAGCTGATCTTCATGTACAACCCTGCAACTTGATCCTTCATACATTTCCTTAATGAGGTTAACTATCTTTTCAGGGAGTCCATAATGTGCCAGAATTTTCCACAATGTTGCTCTGTCAATACTGTCGAAAGCCTTCTTGTAATCCAGAAAGTTGACAATAAGAGGAAATTTCCATTCTATAGACTGTTCCACTATGACTCGCAGAGAGGCAATCTGGTCGGTGGTTGAACGGTTTTTCCGAAAACCTGCCTGTTCGTCCCGCAGTTTAGTATCTGTTGCATTCTTAATTCTCTCTAAAATAATACGGTTGAAAACCTTTCCTGGGATAGAAAGAAGAGTGATGCCTCGATAATTATTACAATTACTGAGGTCTCCTTTCTTTGGAAGCTTGATAAGATGTCCTTCCTTCCAATCCTTTGGGAATATCCCGTCATTCCAGATTCTCTCAAATAGTGGGTGCAGGGCCTCAGCATTTCTTTCCGCATCAACTTTTAGAGCCTCCGGTGGAATCTGGTCTGGTCCAGCAGCTTTCCCCCTTTTCATCTTGTTAATGGCACCCACAATCTCTGCTATCGATGGTGGATCACAGCTAATTGGTAGCTCATTCCTTGCAGGCAAAATTTCTGGCTGGTTGTCTGGTGGTGGTCTGTTCAGAAGGCAGTTGAAATGTTCCCTCCATCGTTCAGATTGAGCCTCTTTTCCAAAATAGTTTTCCCATCTTTGTCTTTGACTGGTCCCTCTGATTTCCCATATTTTCCAGCAAGTGTCTTGGTAGTTTGATAAAGGATCTTCATGTGTCCTCCAGTCGCTGCTGCTTCTGCTTTCTCTGCAAGTCTGTTCATGAATGCAACCTTGTCTTTCTTCACAGATCTTTTGACTTCCTTAGCTATGGCTCGATACTGCTCTTGTGCATCCAGTCTTGAAGCCCTTGTTCGGCTTGCATTCACTTGTTCCTTCCTTGTTCTCCTCTTTTCAATAAGGTCCAAGGTGGTTGGACTTATCCATTCTTTATGTTCCGATTTCTTTACCCCCAATACCTCGTGGCAAGTTGTTATGTAGACTTCCTTGATCTTTGCCCAATGTAACTCTACATCTATGTCCTCCTCGAGCTCAGTAAGAGGTTGGAATCTATTACTCAAAATTGTAGTTTGAATTCCTCATTCTTTTCCCCATCAAGTGCATTCACCTCGAATTTTCTTCTTGTATGTGATCTGGCCCCGAGTTTTCTGAGTCGGAGCTTAAGCTTTGCCAATAGCAGGTGGTGGTCTGATCCAACATCTGCCCCTCTCCGTACTGTCACATCTTCCAACGAACGTCTGAATCTACGAGAAATACAAAAATGCTCAATCTGATTCTCTGTCACACCATTTGGTGAGACCCAAGTTGCTTTGTGGATCCTCTTATGGGGGAACACTGATCCTCCAATCACCAAACTGTTGAATGCACAGAAATTTGCAAATCTCTCACCATTATCATTCATTTCTCCCATGCCATGACGTCCCATGATACCTTCATAGCCTACGTTATCCTGCCCCACATTTGCATTAGCATATCCCATCAATATGTTGATGTCTTTCCTTGGCAACTTGTCAATGACTTGTTGTAGCAGACCATAAAATGTATCTTTGTCCTCATCTATTGCATCATTTGTTGGGGCATAGATCTGTACAATGTTCATGCTGATCTTCTTACTCCGTGTTGTAAAGGACGCCATGATGATCCTTTCTCCGCATTGTTCCCATCCTCTCAGTGACTTCTGGGCAAACCTGCTTAGAATTATTCCTACTCCCTGTGTATGAATCCCGTCCCCTCTCCCTGAATATAAAATCTTCTCCCCAGACTTGAGGTGTTTCTGTCCGGATTGTATCCAGTGGGTTTCGCTTACTCCAAGTATATGCAGCCTGTATCTTCTCATCTCAGTCACAACTTGAGAGCTTTTTCCTGCTTCATACATGGTGCGAACGTTCCACGACGCAATTCGAAGCTGCTTGTTTGGCGAAGACGTTATCGGGTCAGCAGAGTCCTTTCGGCTTTGTCTGTTGTCCTTCATAAATTCTGTAATTCCAGAAACTCTTCGGTCGCCCAAGCTAAAAAAAGGATTTGGTTTGTCCGTCTGCGTTTCTGTAACGGTTTGAGTTTAACGGAAAGGGGTGTTAACCCTTTGCCAACCCCCAATCGGAGGACCAGGTGACTCAAAGATGGGGGAATCACACACCATTAGTCGCCTTTTACGACACGCTGGCTTGGCGTTGGGCTATTCTTGACCCTCTCAGTTGAGGGACCCCGGACACCACACGGGGAGACGATGAAGATGAGGACACATATTTATCAAGAGCGTGGAAAACCACATCTACCCCAGATCTTACGTTTGCCACAGATGATATAGCAAAGACTATAAATAGAACAGTACAGCCCCAATTGGGTGGTAGCGACCATAGGCCAATCATCACAAACCTCTATCATCAAAATGAAAACAAAACACAAACCATCCCAAGATGGAACTACAAAAGAGCAAAATGGGAAAGCTTTGAACAACTTACAGACAGCCACTGCAAAAACATAAACTGTAAAACCAAGAATGTCAACAAAAGTGCAAAAGAACTGACAAAGGCCATCCTAAAAGCAGCAAAAGAAAGTATCCCAAGGGAGCAAGAAAAAATTATATACCACTCTGGACAGACGATCTTAATCAGTTAAGTAATGAAGTATCGGAAACAAGAGAAAAGGCTGAAGCAGACCCCTGTGATGACAATATTGCAGCATATAAAGAGGCAGAAGCTACCTTTAAAAAAGAAATGGCAACGACATCCAAAATGGCATGGAAAGAAAAAACGCATAGCCTTAACTTCGAAAAAGATGGAAATAAACTTTGGAAACTTACAAAAGCCCTAAATAGAGAACCGAACCACTACGCCCCTCCCGCTTTGGAAAAAGAAGGACAACTTGTCAGTCCATAACAAGCTGCAGACCTATTCATGGAGCAGTTCAAAAAAATTAGTGACAACACAATAGAAAAAGAACTGAAGAAAAGAGTTAGAAAAGAATGCAGAAAACAAAAAAAGGAACTTAAGGAAGCCATAGATGAAGTAATGACAAAGAAGCTAACTATGGAAGAACTAGAAAGCTCTCTCAAAGTGTTAAAAACAAAGAAATCGCCAGGCCCAGACGAAGTAACAAATGAGATGCTTATCCATCTTGGAAAGACAGCGAAAAAGAAGCTATTACAACTCTACAACAGCACTTGGAAAACTGGTAAAACACCAGATATTATATGGAAAAAGGCTTTTATTGTCCCAATTAAGAAAGAAGGAAAACAAGCAAATGAAGCTGCAAATTACCGACCTATAAGTCTTACAAGCTGCATGTGCAAGCTGATAGAAAGAATTATCAACTCCAGACTGATGTGGTATCTTGAAAACTATAATGTGCTTATAAATGAACAAGCTGGTTTCAGAAGACACAGGAGTACTGAAAATCAAGTAACCTAAATATCCCAAGAAATAGAAGACTCGTTTCAGGATGGAAAGAAAAAAATTGTGGTATGGGTGGACTTTGAAAAAGCATTCGACAAAGTGTGGAAAAAAGGTCTGGTATATAAACTACAAAAATCAAAAGTATCCCATAACATGCTCAACTGGATAGAAAACTACCTAAAAACAAGAAAGGCAAGAGTAACAACACAAGGTCACAAAAGTAGAGAAGCAAAACTAAAACATGGAGTCCCACAAGGTGGAGTACTATCACCTACACTATTTCTTCTCTATGTAAATGATATAAGAGAAACACTATGTTGAGGAGTGAAAATGTCGATGTACGCAGATGACCTAGCTCTGATTTGCTCTGACCAAAACTTAATCAAGGCACAACACAGGATGCAAATCACACTGGATAATATCAAAGAATGGACTGACAACTGGGCGATGAAAATAAATGCAGTGAAGACAAAGTTCACAATATTTAGCCTCTCCCCAAAAGATGAAAAAGCAAAGCTACGTATTGAAGAACATGAATTGGAAAAAGACGACGCACCAAAATAGCTAGGAGTCCATTTTGACCCAAGACTAACATGGAAAAATCAAATCAGCAACAGTCAGAAAGTTGGGGTAAAGCGAACACAACTCTTGAAAAAACTAGCTGGAACAACTTGGGGAGCTAGCTCCGATATACTGAAACAAACTTACACAGGATATGTGAGACCAGCGCTAGAATACGGGATATCTGCATGGGGAAACTGCTCCAAAACTCAAATGGAAAAACTGGACAAAGTGCAAAACAGCAACATGAGGATAATAAGTGGAGGAATGAAATCGACACCGATTCATGCAATGGAAACCATAACAGGACTTACATCTCTATCAGAAAGAAGGGAATCAAAGATTTTGAAACAATACACAGACGTGAAAACAATGACAGATCAGCCTCTTCACGCTAGAGTGCAACAAAAGAAAACTAGGCGGCTGAAAAGATCACACTTTATTGAAAGAGCCAAGCAAATTGAAAAAGATCACGAACTTGACGAAATAATGACCCAAAAACGCAAAGCAAATATCAGACTACCAATTTGGAAACGGCAAAATCACTTGAAAATCAAGACTTCCGTTGGTGACATTTCTACAAAACAAAAACACGGCGAAGAAATCAAGAAGTCTGTACAGAAGTGCATAGATCAAAACTACCCTGAAAAAAATGGACAAGAATCTATACAGATGGTTCATGCAATAAAGAACACACGTGCGGGGGCCTGGGAGTGCACATCGAGTACACAAATGGTCAACAAAAGGAGATCAGCAAACCGACTGGTACTCGCACTTCAATCTACAAGTCAGAGGCAGATGCAACCCATGAAGCTGTTAACGAAATCCTCTCAGAAAATGAAAAGCCAAGACACATAGTGATTTTAACAGATGCTAAGAAAATTCTGGAGGATATAATGATGTCCTTTGCGGATGATATAGACGCCTTGGTGGAAGACCTCATAAAGCTAAGCAAGCTTACCAACATTGTACTGCAGTGGATTCCAGGACACTGTGGGATACTTGGAAATCAGATCGCTGACCAACTGGCAATGGCAGGCAGTCGCATGCAGCAACCCTCCCCAATGTACTCAACAGGAGAAATTAACAAAATGGCCAAATTTATCCAGTCTCAGAGATGGAGAGAGAAGCACCCAGAATACAACATGAATGACCCAATCAAGGTGCTCAACAGAAAGGAACAGGTCATCATCTTCAGACTGAGAACTGGACACAACCAGTTAAAGGAACATATGTGGAGGATGTTCAGAGCAGGTGCCTCTGGACAATGTGACTGCGGACTTGAAAATGAAAATGGACATCATGTCCTAGTGGAATGTCCAAGGTACAACCAGTTGAGAAGGAACTTCCGGCCTGATCCAACCCCATACTCAAAGAAGCTGTACGGCAGTGAGGACGACCTCAGGACCACTGTGGGCTTCATTCACCAGACCGGACTGACCATGTGACGTGACGGGAACGAAGAAGAAGAAGAAGAATGGTATGACACTGAGATGTGAATGGTATGACACTGAGATGTGAATGGTATGACACTGAGATGTGAATGGTATGACACTGAGATGTGAATGGTATGACACTGAGATGTGAATGGTATGACACTGAGATGTGAATGGTATGACACTGAGATGTGAATGGTATGACACTGAGATGTGAATGGTATGACACTGAGATGTGAATGGTATGACACTGAGATGTGAATGGTATGACACTGAGATGTGAATGGTATGACACTGAGATGTGAATGGTATGACACTGAGATGTGAATAGTATGACACTGAGATGTGAATGGTATGACACTGAGATGTGAATGGTATGACACTCGCTATCCGATCGGAAGGTCCTGGACACAGACTATGACCAGCTTTATAGATAGTTCGAAGATGACGTCACTAGTGTCTTTGTTATTGTTTTTTACCATCCGCGTTTATGAGTACTTCTCACTAAACTGTATTAACCAGACTATAAACCTTCAAGGTTACACACAGTTTTGTGTGTTGGTCCGTTATACTTCCGGATGGCAATGTTGTGAACTTCTTAGCCAAGTGCATACTATCTATAAAAGCTCAATTTAACAACAGTTTTTTTTAAATCACATCCACACACCCCCCCCACACACACCCCCCCACACACACCCCCACACACACCCCCCCACACACCCCCCCCACACACCCCCCCACACACAAACACACCCCCCCACACACACACACAAACACACACACCCACCCCCCCCCACACACCCACACACACAGCCCCCCCCCCCCACACCACCCACCCCCCCACACACACACAAACACACACCCCCCCCCACACCCACACCCACCCCCCCAACACACACACACACACACAAACACACACACACAAACACACACACACACACAAACACACACACAAACACACACATACATACACAAACACACACACATACATACACAAACACACACAAACACACACACACAAACACACACACATACAAACACAAACACACACATACATACACAAACACACACACACAAACACACACACACACACACAAACACACACAAACACACACTCATACATACACAAACACACACAAACACACAAACACAAACACACACACAAACACACACAAACACACACACAAACACACACACACACACAAACACACACACAAACACACACACAAACACACACACACAAACACACACAAACACACACATACATACACAAACACACACAAACACACACACACAAACACACACACACAAACACACACAAACACACACACACACAAACACACACACATACATACACAAAAACACACAAACACACACACACACACACAAACACACACATACATACACAAACACACACAAACACAAACACACACAAACACACACAAACACACACAAACACACACACATACATACACAAACACCAAGCGCGCGAATGTCTTGACAACAAGGCACTCCACCCTTTCTTCACACATCCGCGTTCAGCGAATTTCATCGTCATTGCATCATCCACTCGACTCCTCACATAACAGGCTTTGACGAGGGCATTCATTTGGTGCTTAAACTATTAATAGAATTCGCGCTTGGCTAAGAAGTTCACAACATTGTTATGGATTTTCCGTGTGTTATAAAAATAATGCATGAACTGTTCTGGCTGACGCAATAGGGTGATAGCTAAATGTCAAACATAGTTTCGTGCGTTCGTTCGCTTTATCCGGCTGACGGATGTAATGAGTATTTTACCTAAACACACATAGCATCAACAGGTTTTGCATGTACGGACCAAAACACACAACAATGTGTAACCTTGAACGTTTATAGATAGAACGAAGATGACGTTAGTCAGGCCTTTGTTATTGTTTTTGCCATCCGCGTTTGTGAGTTGCTCTCACTAAACGGTATTAACCAGACTATAAAAGTTCATGGTTACATAGCGTGTTGTGTGTTGGTCCGTTATACTTCCGGATGGCAATGTTGTGAACTTCTTAGCCAAGCGCATTCTATCTATAGATAGTATGCACTTGGCTAAGAAGCTCACAACATTGCCATCCGGAAGTATAAAGTACCAACACACACAACTGTGTGTGAACACGATCGTTTATAGTCTGGTAAATACAGTTTTGTGAGAATTACTCATAAACACAGATGGTAAAAGAACAATAACAAAAACCTGAGTGACATCAACTTCGTTCTATCTAAAACGGGCCAACACACACAACACTATGTGTAACCTTAAATGTGTATAGTATGGTTATACAGTTTAGTGAGAATCACAGACAAGAGAGAGGGGTGTGATGAGCTATACCAAGGCCTTCTATATAGCTACCAGGCCAGGAAGCAGAAAACAAGATGGCGGCGTTATCAGGCCGAGATTCCAGTCG
>NC_088368.1:46478098-46485598 GCF_034508935.2 Berghia stephanieae | reverse complement strand
CCCCCCCCTGCTATCACTATCACTACTACTACTACCACTACTACTACCCCCCCCCCCTGCTATCGCTACCACGACTGCTGCTGCTACTACTACTACTGCTACTACTTCTAACACCACCACCACTACTACTACTTCTTATTACTACTACTACTACCACCACCACTACTACTACTACTACTACTACTACTACTACTACTACTACTACTACTACTACTACTACTACCACTACTACTACTACTACTACTACTACTACTACTACTGCCACTACTACCACTACTACTACCACTACCGTTGCTATTACTACTACCACCACCACTACTACCACCACTTCCACTAGCACCACCACTATTACCACTAATAATAATGCTAATAATAGCAACAATAACAATAATAATAACAGAATCAATAATATCATTAACGCTATCACCACCGTTACTACCATCATCACCATCACTACCACCATCGTTATCATTATCATAATAAAAATAGCAATAATAACAATGCACAGTGAGAGTGAAAATCAACATCAACAGACACTACTAATGATGTCAACAACAACGATAGTGA
The DNA here is from genome assembly GCF_034508935.2 of Berghia stephanieae. Lineage (NCBI taxonomy): Eukaryota > Metazoa > Mollusca > Gastropoda > Nudibranchia > Aeolidiidae > Berghia > Berghia stephanieae. Next base: position 46,485,031 of record NC_088368.1, on the reverse strand, counting down.
CGATGATCTTCATTGATTACCAATCATTATCTAATGTCACAAGATACTCATACATTACAAGTAGCGAAAAATAAGAATTATACATATAGATACGTTAATTTAATATATTTGTCATATGCGTGTCAAGCTCAAGACATGACTGACAATCACACACGCCCTTCCTACACACATATGCACCCACCCACACAAATACACACACACATACATACACACACATACATACACACACATACACCCACACACACACACACTGATCTACGAAATCACATGTACAACAAACAGTGAGAAAAAAGTTAATTCAAAGGATTCAATTATGGCTAATAGACTAAATATTCAAATAATATATGTATGTCATAATCTTATACATTAATGCATACCACAATGAAAAAAAAATCAAATGTATTTTAATTCTCCAGTAATACCAGGTGCCTAACTAACATTTTTTTCATATTCGATCAAAACTTTTCGACAAAAAATTCCAAATCTTCCCAATTCTGTCCCTGTGGAGTTATTTACAAATTGTATAAACTTGTACATATTGGGCTTTTCAATTAAATACTTAGGTAAATATTTTCCTCTGAAATAGTTATACCGTCTGCATTCACAGATTATGTGGTACTCATCTTCAATTGAGTTACAATTTATACAGAGCCTAGAAGGAAAATCAATTTTTGGTCTCTGCCATCTCCCCCTTTCGCACATAAAATTATGAGAACCTAATCTAATTTTTGTAATGGCGAATCGAATTACTTTTTCTTTAATCTCGAATATATAGCGTACAGAATTGTCATTGTCCAAATGTTTATAAAGTCTATGATCGCTAGTTGATCTTATCTCCTCTTTACATGTTTGTAAAAAAAATATCGCTAAGGCGTTGACTGAAAGTATGTAAAAACATATTCTCATTTTCAACGTATTGATTAACCCAAACGTATCCAAAACCATATTTACACAACATTCCTCTTAGCAAAGTTACCCAGTTAGTGCAAGAGATATGCTCTGTAGCCTGTGTTAATAATTTATTATAAATTATCTTGACTGGATTGTTTTCTTGTAGTTTTAAAATTTTAAACCAGTATTTAATTACTCTTATTAATCGCTGATTGATTAATGGGAATACTTTTAATTCATGATATACGAAAGCTGACGGTGTAGATTTCCTTACCCCAGTATGGATTTTAAGAATCCTAAATGCATTTGTTCCATTTTTACCGCTTCACAATAGCCCCATATTTCGCACGAATAATTAAGTATTGGTGATATTAGAGTATTAAACAGATGGAGTTGGGTGGAAGGTGGTAATTCCTGATATTGGTGGAGCAGAGAATATAAGTTAAACATTGCTCTACGACCTAGGTCTACAAGGTTCTGTATTCCTTTCGTAAATCTTCCACTACTACCAAACATTAACCCCAGATACTTGAATTGCCCTACTGTTTCTAATAATTTGTCTCTATAAAACCACCTGTCCATCATCCCGATCTTTCCATCTCTTTTAAAGGCAACGCATTTGGTTTTTGTTGTGTTAACGCGCAAACCCCATTTGTAACAGTAATCACTTAGACAATTAAGTCCTCGTTGTAAACCAGTTCTGCTTTCACTGAATAAAACCATATCATCGGCAAATAAAAGGACAGTTAACAGTAATGAGTTAATGTTTACACCTATGTCGTTATGCTGTTCAAAAGCTTCGTTAAAGTCATTTATAAACACGGAGAAAAGAAACGGAGATAGAGACTCTCCATGAAGAACCCCATTTGTTGATGTGAAGAAACATTCATCATGAGGGTCATCGCACTTGTTCGTAGTGGATTTGAAAATTGACTGTTTGATGCAAAGTTTTATTTTACTGTACATATTTTGAAGAATGTTTGTGACTATACAACTGACTTTGTTCTTGTGTAACTTAAACCACAGAGCCCTTCTATTAGCACTGTCAAATGCTTGCTTTAAGTCAATAAAAGCACAATATAAGGGCTTAGAGTTGTTTAAAAATAATTCTAATAAACCATGTAAGATAAATATGCAGTCAGTTGTTCCTCTTTGTTTTCTAAACCCAAACTGATTTTCTGAAATGACGTTATTTAATTCTGCCCAAGTACATAATCTCCGATTTAATATTGAAGTGAACAGTTTACCAATACAACTTAACAGCGTAATGCCTCGGTCGTTTTCTGGATTATTAATTTCCCCCTTTTTGTATATGGGTATGATTTCACCAACTGCCCATTGTTGGGGAAAGATACCACTGCTAAATACTTTGTTAAAAATCTTTAGTAGAACTTGATGAAGAGCACTACCTCCATATTTTATAAATTCATTAAGAATTAAATCGTACCCCGCACTTTTGTTATTTTTTAAGCTTTTGATACTATACTCTAATCCGTTTATGTTTATATCCCCGTCAAACCATTCATCATAATGGGCATCATGACTTTTTCCCCATTTGCTCACTTCACTTTCACCCGAGCCAAGTGGGGATTGAATATTGTTCATGAACTACATGTTGTTTATAAATTTGACTTACTTGATTTATTGCCGTTCACCTCCTAACAACCGACTTTGATGCCTCGACATCTTGTCTAATTCTATTGACGGAATCCCTCCATTGGCTTGAGATCATTTCCATTACATTAGTTAGCCCAGTTTATAGAGAGCTTATAGTAAAGCTTATAGTAGATTAATATGACTTTGATATTCCACACTATTGAAGATTTCACAGCCTAATTTACGTTGTCTCCACAGCAAATATACAAAAGATTACCCATTAACTCCGTGTGTATCCGATGAGGCGGAGTATGTGGGCGTATCTATTGAAAATGGAGTGGAAGTCGATGGTTGGAAAGTTATAACGGTAATCCTTGTTCATTTAACTCATTAGTTGTTACATAAACCGGAAAGAGTAGGGTTATTACTTTTGCACCAATTATTTAGCAATGACTATGAGAAATGTTTTTTTCTCTTTTTGAGGAAAATTTGTTTCTAAAATCAAAGCCCTATCTCCACTGAGTAAAAATGTTTTTGAATTCTGAAAATCCATTCATAAATAAACAAGTTATGCAGTTTCAAAGGTGTCATTTATTTGGATGACCCGCAAAGAGGAAAAAAAAACCGCGAAAATATGGGACGCTTTTTCGGCATTTTTTTCGACCTTTGGTTGTATCTTGCGTAATAAGTGGATTAAAAGATTGAAACTTGAAGAGCAAATTAGGATGGTGTTTTGTAAAATACGGGAAAAGTACTAGTCATATTCATATGAAATTTTACTACCAAAAAGAACAAATGTTTATGTATTGCCTTGTCAGCGACAAAACCTCCACGCCCAGTAGTTTTAGAAATATTTTACTCCAAAGAGTAAAAATCTAATTTTAACGGTCTTCTGGTAATCGCACGAATTATATCGCTAGACATAATCTACAATGACCTTTTTTATAACTGTGTGCCAACTTTCAGTCATATTCATCGATAAACAGCGTCGTAATTAATTTTTAAAAATAGCATATACGAAACGGCTTCGTTCCATATTTTGTCGCGAATTCGGGCACTTCGTGAGCGAAAAAAAGGCCCAAAGATTTGTGCGGGATAGTCATTGCTAAATTATTAAAATGTATGTCCTTATCACGAACAAACTCCATAAAGGTTTGTGAGTCCAGTTGGGGTTGGTTCCTATATTGTTGTCTTTAAAGTTCAGGAGATCTGAAATATGGACACATTATTCTGCTTATATAATCTTTGAATTGCCCAGTTGGGAGTGCGAGATAGATATCTCTAGCCCTGCCTGTCAATTGGCATTAAATGAATAGTGAACAGATTCGTTTGTTCCAGCCAAAAGTGAGAGCGATGCGTTCGAACATGGAAAATAAATTCTCAATGTTATGCTCAGATATACGTGGTAAGAGAGACAAAAATGAGGGTAAAGATTTTAAGTCTTTTTCGTCCTCCATGTCCTTATCGTGAGTCGCGTCTGACTTGCACTGAGATTGACTGTCTTGACTATAATAGTAACAGAGGGAGCCTGGAAACCAAGGTGATTTAATATTCTTACTTGTAATTCTGCTTTAGTCGGATTGCTATTTAGTGGAATGTTATTATCTTCAGCTAAACGAATAAGTTGGTCCTTGTCTAGATTTAATATTTCAGCAGGATCCATTCTCATTCAAATATAAAAGAATGTCACGTCTGACACACAACGAATAAAAGCTATATGAGCACGTTTAGTGGATATTGCACTGCATAAAAGCTCAAGTTTCTTTTTAACTATTAAAGTACTCCTGTTCCTTCAGCTGCTGCTACTTCCACTTATGATAATACTAATAGCTATCTCCACATGTTGTATTTATTTCCAATTCCATTCCATTTATTTTCTAATAATAGTCTACAATTTATTTTATTTCTCTTTCTACACTGCACTACACAGTTCCTCTCCGTACCTTTTACACATATCTATTGTTCTATTTTAGTTCGCGCTCCTTTACAAAGAAGCATAATATTTTCTGTCCAATCAATCTTTTTGTTTGTTCACCTTAACAACGCCACTATCACATTATCTCATTCATCTGTAGTGTTTCATTCATACTGTTTTGTTGATAAAGACGAAACCCGAAACGTTCACACTACCTGTCTTCGTCTAATAAATTGAAGCTTACAATTCCATACGTATCGTTTATAGTAAAGGAAAGGAAATCAAGTTTAACAATAAAAAAAAATATTACAAAACCTTACATCTACAAAATGGAAGGGAACCACATAACTCTATTTATCCTTCCATTCTGCTTGTGTTTCTACTTCTACCAACAAATAGAGAACACCTCAGCACATAGAAATAATTTTTTTAAAAACCCGACAGTTGCTGTACGTGGTATCGTGTCAAGTCTAGAAAACTCTCAGAACTCTCTCTCTCTCTCTCTCTCTCCGTCCTCGTGCATCACTTTTATAGCGATAGTACGAACCCCCTGATTAGATAATTGAGGAGTTTAGATAAACTACCAAGCCGAGGAGGATTCGGTCATCTCCGGAATATATATGGTGACGTCATAGCAACCAGAGCCAGGACGTAACACCTGTCACCTTGAATATCTAAAAGTTTCATAATTATTAGGAGATATAAATTTTAGTCGCTGATGTTGATTTAAAAGTCAACAATTTACGCTTTCAAAGATTAAATAGCACTTTAAAAATCCCTACAAGTATGCCGTGTGGCATTAAATTTCATTTTAATAAGTTAAAATAAGATAAAGTTGCTTGTAAAGTTATGAAACGGGAGCGAAGTGGGCAGGTGTGGATTTGTTTCATCACTTCAAATAATAGTTTTATTTTTCCACAGGGCCCGACCAGCTACCAACTATTTGTTTTTAATAAAGCCAATTGCCATTCAACACGCATGGTAAATGTTCCACAATCACCAGATAAAATTGATGTGAGTGTATATAACTTCACTGAACTCTTACCTAATGACAATAGAATCTTTGAGAAATATGTGAACGATTGTGTCGTTAAAGAGCAAACAGCAAAAAAAAAGAAACAACAACAACAACAACAACGACGACGACGACGACGACGACCCCTGGGAAGAAGGATAATTATAATATAATAATTGAGATGCTTAACAAAATTTTGGCAGATATAAAGAAGAACTTGTTTGATTTTCCGCAATAAAGTAATTTTTTTGGTATCTATAACTGTTTTACAGTGCGCATACTCCATCTTCTCCCTATGCTCTGTTGTTATTTAGACTTTTAAAAGCATTTCTCACTTCTCTTGGTGTAATAGGTTTAAATAGTGGATCTCCGTCAAAAGAGCTTACGTGTGGCGTTTTGTTGTCTTGAAATTTTGTTTTATAGTATTCAAAAAGAACATTTGAAATGTCATTGGGGTTAATAATTAATTTTCCCGAGTCGTCCTCTATCTTTGGGTTTTCAAATGGTCTTTGGTTTATTAGTCTCACAGCTTTATACATTGCTTGATCGTTGTTGCATTTATTAATAGTATCAACTTTTTTGTCCAACTCTTCATTTCTAATATCAATTACTCTATGTCTTATGCGGTGTATTATTTTGTTTCGTTCATATTTGAGTTTCTGTCTTTCTCCTTCCTTTTTTGAGTTTTGTATTCTTATTTGCAAATCTTTTTGTTGGTTAGATAATTGAGCTATGATGGTGTCATACGTACGGCCTTGTCTTTGGTTGTAGTTCTCCCGGCGCTTTGAATTGCAGTATTTAAAATTTCTATTATCCCAGAGTTCAATAACAAAAGGGCATGTGAAGGACCAAAGACGGTCAGGCCAATGATGACCAAACATTTGCTTGAATCAAAACAAACTCCTAGCTTAAGCCACTGACATCGCTGTGGAAAACAACATTTCATGTTGGACACTGATTGGAAGAGTTGTAACAGCTGGGATCAAAACGAGATGGCCTTCTATGCAACCTCAACTTACCGAGAATCGTATGACTTTGGTGATCCAGCTGCAAATCCAGATCTCAATCCTATTGAGCACCCCTGAAATCTCCCCAAAACACCTACAAGGGAACAACAGTGTCAAAGGATGAATGTTTATAAGCTTTGGGACATTGTCGAAGTATGATTGAATTCATCCTAGCAAATGACATAAACCCCTTGATATACTTTATCAGGAGACTTCTCCGAGCAATGATTGGAACACGTGGCAACCATGCGAGGTGATGACTTTGTTGCGCTGAATGTTTCCTTTATCTACGAAGAAGGACAACAAACGTGTGTTCGAAGGGCGATCGTTATCTTAGGGATTATGTGTGTATTGTAATAAAATTTGGCTCATTTATATTAAAGATATCACGCATTTCTGTGATATACATAAGTCCAATTTCGCCTCTTAAAATCTAAGTAATTGACTCAAAACAAGTGTCAAGTTACATTTGCAACGTGTGTATAACAAAACATGCTTATTTTTCTTTC
>NC_088368.1:46465598-46473098 GCF_034508935.2 Berghia stephanieae | reverse complement strand
CGGTTTTCGAAATTATTCACAATATGAGTCATCCTGGAGTTAAGGCCACAGTCAGGCTTATCAGCAAGAAGTTTATCTGGCATGGTCTTAAGAAAGAAGTGTCAGCATGGATTAAGCAATGTCACAACTGCCAATCTTCGAAAATTCAAAAACATATACGAGCACCGTTAGAAACATTCCATGTCCCAGGAAAGCGATTCTCACATATAAACATTGACCTCGTTGGACCATTACCTCAGTCAAGGGGGTTCACCCATCTCCTTACTATAATTGACAGGAACACCCGATGGCCTGAGGCAATACCGTTACAAACCACAACAACAGAAGAATGTGCAAAAGCCCTGATCTCCAATTGGATCTCGCGGTTTGGTATTCCTGTTGATATGACTTCTGACAGGGGCTCACAATTTACATCCACGCTTTGGAAACAGATGGCCAGTCAACTTGGTGTGCAGATTCATCACACAACTGCATATCACCCCCAGTCCAACGGCATGATTGAACAGTTTCATCGATCCTTGAAATCATCTCTCAAAGCTCGTCTAATAACTCCAAATTGGGTGGATGAGTTACCTTGGGTTCTGCTTGGTTTAAGAACTGCACCTAAGGATGATATCGGTCATTCTTCAGCTGAATTAGTATACGGATAACCTTTAACAATCCCTGGAGAGTTTATACCTGACCATCCTTCAGACTTCCACGCTAAAGACTTTTTGGCAACCTTTCGGCAAAACGTGTTCCTTTATTCACCACGGCCAACACATCATCACGGCTATCATCAAACAAATTTACCCAAGAACTTGATGTCAGCAAAATATGTTTACATCCGTGTTGACACCCACCGAGGACCCCTTCAGAAGCCGTATACAGGTCCCTATGTTGTCATAACCCCTGGAGATAAACAATTCCTGGTCGATGTTGGTGGCAAAGCAGAACGGATTTCGATCGACCGACTTAAAGCTGCATTTGTCAATTCTAAGCAACCAGTTTCCCTTGCCACCCCACCTCGTCGTGGACCCCCACCAAATACGAACAGAAAGTTATCGAACAGAAACATACAAAACTCCCGTACTGCTTCTGATGATACAAACGTAGTGCCTACTAAGAAGCTATCTCGCTCAGGACGTACCATTAAACGACCTCGGTACTACGAAGAGGACTAGTCCGTGTTTGGGGGGGGGTGCATGTGTGGCGATCTCCGTTTCCTACGAGCTACGAAGACTTACCACATACTGCTGACTGCAAAACTACTCTACACGCTAGATCAGACAAAACGTAAACACGAGAGAACTCATTAAATTTATAAAATTCACTACACATTGCTTTCATTGTTTGTTGTTTCCAGTAAAGTAGATGCTACAATATATATATATATATATATATATATATATATATATATATATATATATATATATATATATATATATATATATATATATATAATTGATTTAGCAATGACTACACCTATTAAATACAGATATATTCAATATCTAAAACGCTATAAACATAGAAATACATTTTCAAAAAAAAAGATATCAAGCCAAGAAATGTTTTCTAGAGTAATATGTCTTTTGCCTGCTGTTGAATGTCTTCATGGATTCTGAGTTTATAATCCAAAAGGTAATTTATGCGAAATAGAGGAGACAGATATTGAAAAAAAACTCTTTTAGTTAACTCATCAATAGGACTAGAGACGCATGCGCACAACCAACATGCGTTCTCTCTCTAATAACTTTATCGCCGGTGACGTCACAGAATATAACGTCCTGTTGTGTTTTGTCATGTTCCTTTTATGTGCGTTCAAATATAACGGCGTCATCAATTAATCAATCTGAGCACTCATTTCAATGTAAAGTCTCACTTGCCATGGTAATACCAAATGGAAAGTTTTGAAGTAAAATCTTCCAAAAAATGTTGTCAGTTTTATCACTTGAAAATCTAGAAAAACAGTGTTTTGAGATATAAAAATTGTAGTCACCGTAGATGACCTAAAAATCGAGTTGGAGGTGTGGATCCAGGAGAAGGAAGAACCTTGTCTGGACGCCGGTTTGGATCATTCTTGGTCTGGCTACTCATTATCAGCTGTTCCAGCTTCAGTGTGAAGGAAAACTGGAGAGAAAGGTGGAACAGGGAAACACCAAAAGGAGGAAATATCATTACAGACCCAACCAAAAGAGTGCCTGCAATCAATAACTCCAGGAAATACTGGATTTCCTCAAACCGCCTCTTAACTGGACATGGCAGAACTGCATCAAATATGTGAAGATGGAAACTTGGAAACAGTGATACCTGCCAGAAATGTCAGGCAGCCCCAGAGACCAGCGATCACATCGTCCTCCACTGTCCAGTCACTAAACTTGAAGGTGGCTACGAAACCATCCTTAGGGCGGAGGAAGACTTTAGAAGCTGGGTTGAAGAAATATATTTGGAGGTGGAGCCATACGCTACTACTACTACTACTACTACTACTACTACTACTACTACTACTACTACTACTACTACTACTACTACTACTACTACTACTACTACCACTACCTAAAATCAATAATTTACCCCTCAAAGATTAAATAAAACTTTTTAAAATTCTCACAATTATAGAGTGCGGCATCAATTTGTTATTTTCAATCAGTTAAAACGATTCAGAGATGCTCGTGAAGATCTGAAATTGGAGCCAATACTTCGTAATTCTACGAATTTTTACGTAATAGTAGACAGGTCTGTATTTGTTTCCTCACTTTCAATAATATTGTTTTGTTCTTCCACAGGGCCCGAACAGCTACTTAATGTATGTTCTAGATAAAAACGATTGTCATCTGACACGCACGGTAAATGTTCCATATACACGAGATAGATTTGATGAGCATTTCTATAACCACAGTGAAGGTCACCTTCACAATAATGTCTTTGATAAAAATATCGATGATTGTGTCATCTATGAAAAAATAACAACAACAGCAACAACGACTCCTGAAAAGAACTATAATAATGAGATTATAATTGACATGCTTAAGAAATGTTTGTCAGATTTAAAGAAGATCATCTCTAATTATCTTAAGTAATGATTTTTTCTTAGTTTGTATAAATGTTTTACAATGTTAGAATAAGAATCATGATAATAATGATGATAATAAAAGAAATAATAATAATAATAATAATAATAATAATAATAATAATAATAATAATAATAATAATAATAATAATAATAATAATAATAATAATAATAATAATAATAATAATAATAATAATAATAATAATAATAATAATAACAATAATAATAATAATAATAATAATAATAATAATAATAATAATAATAATAATAAGAAGAAGAAGAAGAAGAAGAAGAAGAAGAAGAAGAAGAAGAAGAAGAAGAAGAAGAAGAAGAAGAAGAAGAAGAAGAAGAAGAATAAGAATGATATTAATAATAGTAAAAATAGTTGTAATGCTTGTCGCTAAATCAGTACAATTATACTTAGTTAATTCTAGTCCCACCCCAAAAAAGGAGAACTCTCAATGATGAACGCCAGAGGAATAGATGTTTTAAGATTATATATATATATATATATATATATATATATATATATATATATATATATATATATATATATATATATATTGAATCGTGTTTGATACAAATATGGTACGAAAAGTGCTCGACATGTAGTAATGGAGCGAACAAAACAACTCAGTCCTGAAGATGGCAAATTAAGCCTGAAACATCGATGTAGACTGCCCCAAACATTGTGGTAAATATTTTAAATAATATATATATATATATATATATATATATATATATATAATATATATAAATATATATATATATATATATATATATATATATATGTGTGTGTGTGTGTGTGTGTGTGTGTGTATATATATATATAAAATAAAGAATCAAATATGTACCAAAAAAAAAGAATTTGGGTTTTTTCTTCCCTGCCCCTGTTGGTAATCTATATATGGGTATTGTAGGTTTCGTGGCTCTTATCTTTGTCTTTTATGGGTGATGGTGGGCTATGAGTAAATTTCACTCATTTGGTCGCCTCGCTTCGTGATCGACAGGGCAGTACAAACAAATAGTCAAAACATATAACTTGCGGGAGTCCATCTGTATATAGAGGTGGCACCGTACCTTGTGGCAGGAGTCAGTATGGATCTGCCAGAAGTCTATAAAGACCAGGAAATATATGGACAGGTTAACTTAGGCCGTAACAACTTGCCCAAATGAAGGCATAAGGAGTCGGTATGGATCTGCCAGGAGTCTATAAAGACCAGGAAATATGTGGACAAGTTAACTCAGGCCGTAACAACTTGCCCAAATGAAGGCGTCAGAAGTCAGTATAGAACAGCCAGGAGTCTATAAAGACCAGGAAATCTGTGGACAAGTTAACTCGCCCAAATGAAGGCGTCAGGAGTCGGTATGGAGATGTTGACTTTTATGGGGTCAGTCCATGGGCACAAAAATGTAAATATATACAACCATGGACCAATAGCAACACTTGATATATTAATTTGCATATTCCTCGTCTGTCTGAGGTATGCATGGACATGTCTTAATGAAAGGCTCGGTTAAACGAGGTTTATCATACACACTTTATATGCGCCCTGCTTGTATATTGTGTAATATATCGCTGCTTATTATAGGCGACCTGACCGTTTAGTGTGATATATAGCCATACGTCTCGTTATTCAATAAAGCCCAAATCCAATTGTTGACACTCCTCGACTAGTAAAAAAAAGTAAAATTCTATTGGGAATTATATTAGCGGAAGAGTAGCGTCCCTTGATTGGGCGTCACCTTACAGAGAGAACGTCAATTTGGTTTTGAAGTGTCTCAAGGCGCTTTCACCGGAAGCGAGGACGAGAGACGCATGCGCACAACCAACATGACGTCCTCTCTCTACAAATTGTCCGCCGGTGACGTCACAGACTATGGGTGACGTCCAATCAAGGAACGCTACTCTTTCTCTAATCTCATTCCCTATAGGAGGTTGGAGTCCAATCGGACTCCGAAGAGAAATGGTTGATGTTTTGTGACCAATTCAGGGTATAATTAAATGTTATCGTTGTTGACTTCAGTGGTTTCGTTCCACAGCATCCCGTGTAAATGGCAAAGTGTGTATGATAAATCTCGTTTAACCGAGCCTTCATTAAGACATGTTCATGCATATATACAGACGCGGAATACGTACATAGTTATCTTCTTCCATGAATCGGGCTATTACTATGAGCAACAAAATGTTGTATTGTCTTGAAGTGATTTGACTCGGGTTATATTCCTTTTAATGACTTCAGTTCAAGCATAATGCAAAGTAACCTATGAACCCTGATATTTTCAAAGGTTCCCCTTATTATCATGGCTGAGCAGTATAGCACCAAATGCATCTGTCACTGTCGGTATGTTGGCGATTCCTCTATTAATGCAAAGTGCTCATCACATTCTCGCCAATATTCTCGAATAAGTCGACAATATTATCCCAATGTCCAATCCTGCAGGTTAAAATAATAAATATAAAGGAGACAAAGGCTTTGAATGAAAACAGCACAGGACTGTTTCTATTCAAAGACTTTTTATTTTCACCTTTTTCTTGTTTGTTTTTTTACGATCCCATAATTCAGGCAGCCCCCCCCCCCCATCTCTCTATACGTATCCTGTAGGTTCCGAAGGCTGAGAGTCTCTCTATAGAATGGATCAAATTTACTAGTTACCCTCGGATGTGAACCAGAAACAGCAAATTGAATTTTAACTCATAAAGATGGCATTTTTCTAACAAGATGAAAACATATGTTGTCGAATTCTGAACACGCAAATTTTGTAAATCTCATTATGTACCTAGGACTTATTTAAAGTTGATTTTCTGCATCTCGTTTGGTGGGACACAAGGCCATACTGACGTGATGAGCTAAAAATTTACACGAGTAGTACGTGTTTTTTTTTTAAGTGAATATTTATTGCCGTGATTTGATCAATGTCTCAATTATCCGATGACCTGTTAACCGTTTTTGAAAGAATGTCGTATCAGTGGTTGTTGTTGTTGTTGTTGTTGTTGTTGTTGTTGTTGTTGTTGTTGTTGTTCTTGCAGGGATGTAGGTGATTGTTATTGTTATGGCGGTGTGCGGGTGCAGAAATGTAGTTGTTACACAACACTGGAAAAATCCGACCATAGATTTGTTAACTCATCAACAGGGGGGAGGGGGGGGTGGGTAGAGGAACAACATTGATTGCACCAAGGAGAAAAAGAAGAGGAGGCAGATGGAGAGGAATATGAAGAGTAGATCGAGTATATTGACCAAGAAGACAAAAGAGTAGGCGGAATAGGACTGGAATGACGAATAAATTAAATTGCATTAAATGCGGCTATGTGGTCTTGTAGTATGACACTCGCTTTCGGATCGGAGAGTCCTGGGTTCGAGCGTCGCGATCGGCGCATTGTTCAGTCATTGGAAAAGGCTCTATAATCTCTCTTTCTCTCGCGGTACTCAGATGTAAAATGAGTACATGGCCGTTAACAGCGCTGTCTTTGTCCGAAAAATTGTAATATCGCCTAACAGGCGTTATGTTCTGTCCTACATGTAAAATGTTGCTGTTGATCAGGGACCCCTGGTAAAGTGCTTTGAGCATATTTAGTGGATATTGCGCTATATAAAGATCTTTTTAAAAAGAAATATATGCATTGTTGTCTGTCTGCTATTCTGACGTTTTTTTAAGAAACACAGTCTATACAATAATAACAGAATAGCACATACTGTGTTATTTAATAAAACGACAGTGTTACTATGTTTATTAACCTGATTAACATGAAAACACAAAAGACAGCGGAGTAGAAGGAGGAGGGTGACGAGGAGGAGAAGGAGGTAGAAGAAACACAGCAGCAGCAGTAGGAAGATGAAAAGAGGAAGACGAGTGTTAGTAGTCGTAGTAGTAGTAGTAATAGTGGCAATAGTAGTAGTAATAATAGTAGTATTAGTGGTAGTAGTAGTAGTAGTAGTAGTAGTAGTAGTAGTAGTAGTAGTAGTAGTAGTAGTAGTAGTAATAGTAATAATAATAATAATAGTAGTAGTAGTAGTAGTAGTAGTAGTAGTAGTAGTAGTAGTAGTAGTAGTAGTAGTAGTAGTAGTAGTAGTAATAATAATAATAATAATAGTAGTAGTAGTAGCAGTAGTAGTAGTAGTAGTAGTAGTAGTAGTAGTAGTAGTAGTAGTAGTAGTAGTAGTAGTAGTAGTAGTAGTAGTAGTAGTGGTGGTAGTAGTAGTGATAGTAGTAGTAGTAGTAGTAGTAGTAGTATAGTAAGTAGTAGTAGTAGTAGTAGTAGTAGGAGTAGTAGTAGTAGTAGTAGTAGTAGTAGTAGTAGTAGTAGTAGTAGTAGTAGTAGTAGTAGTAGTAGTAGTAGTAGTAGTAGTAGTAGTAGTAGAGAAAGAAAGAGAACGAGAGAGAGAGAGAGAGAGAGAGAGAGAGAGAGAGAGAGAGAAGGGTATTGGTGGGAGGGGGGGGGAGGGGAGATG
>NC_088368.1:46449647-46465498 GCF_034508935.2 Berghia stephanieae | reverse complement strand
AGCACTATCAGTAGTGTTTATAGTATAGCACAGGGCTTCACCTTAGTTCAGGTGCGCTGGTTAATAGACTTAACATGTCAATTTTATGTCCCCCCGCCCCCCCCCCCCCCTCCTCCTCTCCCCTCTCTCTCTCTCTCTCCCTCTCTCTCTCTCTCTCTCACACACACACACACACACATCCACACACACACTCACTCTTTCTTTCATTCTTTCTCTATGCCTGTCTTTCTCTCTCTCTCTCTCTCTCGCTCTCTCTCTCTCTCTCTCTCTCTCTCGCTCTCTCTCTCTCTCGCTCTCTCTCTCTCTCTGTTTTTCTTTCTCTCTCTCTCCCTCTCTCTATCTCTCTCTTTCTCTCTCCCCCCCCTCTCTCTCTCTCCCTCTCTTTCTTTCTACATTCGTTCTTTGTTTCTATCTATCTCTCTATCTCTCTACCCCCCCCCCCTCTCTCTCTCTCTATGTATCTCTCTCTCTATCTCTCTGTGTCCCTCCCTCTCTCTCTCTACTCTCTCGCTCTCTCTCTCTCTCTCTCTCTCTCTCTCTCCCTTCCCTCTCTTTCTTTCTACATTCGTTCTCTCTCTCTCTCTCTCTCTCTCTCTCTCTCACTCACTAACTCTTTCTTTCATTCTTTCTCAATCCCTTTCGTTCTTTTTTTTCTCTATCTATCTATCTATCTTTCCCCAACCCCATCAGAGCAGAAAAACACAATACGCTAGTGCTTTGCCCAGGCGACAAGCCGTATCTAGGGCAAACACTTAGCGAGGCAGCGTGCGCGGGCTGTGACCATTGGCTCAAAGAAGGAGTGTCCCTTCTAGTAGCGTTAGCTCTCCTATTTCTAGGGATATAGACACTTTCTGCTATCTCGGGAGTACAATTGACAAGAATGGAGGCACGGAAGCAGAGGTGAAAGCACGGATACGGAAGGCACAGACTGCATTCATATTTTTGAACAGAATTTGGAGAACAAAAGATATCTCCCTTCGACTAAAGCTAAGACTTTTCAACTCAAAAGTGAAGTCTGCCCTACTGTATGGATGCGGAACTTGGAATACATCGCAGGCATGTATAAGGAAAGGAAATATTTTGGTAAACAGTTACATGCGTAAGATACTCAGAATAAAATGGATGGATAGAATTTAAAATGAAGAAGTATGGAAAAGAACAGCAGAAACCAATGGGAGAGGAAATAGGAAGAATACGATGGAGGTGGATTGGACACACGCTTAGAAAGAATGACTCCACTATACCAAAGAAGGTATTGAACTGGAACTCTCAGGGCAAAAGATCAAAGGGAAGGCCACGGAGAACATGGAGAAGAATTAAAGAAGCTGATATACGGAGAAGTGATAAGAAATGGAACGAGATAAAACAGCTCGGGATAGAGAAGGATGGAAACTGTTGGTCTGTGGCCTATACCCTGACCCAGGGTGAAAAAGGCAATGATAATGATGATGATGACTTAGGTCTTGGTATCAAACCTATTGTAAATTTGACGCGGAACAAGAATCTGAAGTCAAAACACCGAAAATCCGAGAGAGAGAAAATTGTCCACTGTTTTATACTGCCGTGCCTCTGATCCATCGCTGATCGCTCAGGAAAATAGGACCAGCCGGATTTAAATGGTCTAGTGGTATGAATCTCTTTCGGATCGGAAGGTCCTGAGTTCGAGCCTCGCTCGGCGCATAGTTGAATTCTTGGAAAAGGCTCTTTACTCACATTCTCTCACCGTATTCATGTGTAAAATGAGTACCTGGCCGTTAACAGTGTTGTTTCTGTGTGGCGTAGTTACACACATATGTAATGGCTTATAATCGTATAGTGGCTTTTTGATAGATGGTAATGATATTCCTTTGCGTTGTGTTGTAGATGTTAATAATGACGAAAAGGTTCAAGGGCCAGTGATGATAAGTGAATGTAGAACATCAAAACATTCAAATAAAAATCCAGATTCCAAGTTTCATTTCTTCCAGTTTTATTTGTTGTGATAAATTCCAAATCCAAATCAAATAGCATGGTCATAATTCAATCAGTTTCATAAATTCCAAATCCGTAAAGTCAATCCAAATGTAAAGTCATTTTGCCTAAGTAACCATTTTCAATATACGTGAAATATTTCTAAGTCCGTAAAATAAAGATTCTTTGTAGGATGTTAGAACTTGCAGAATACTTAGGACAGTGCAGCTCATAATATCAAAAGCTAGAATAGAATGTAGAGTAGAATCTAGCAACACTATGTTTTATCCCCTATTGTAAATCGTTCCCACAATTCTTTCAAGCCACACCTCTTACTAGTTTCAACAGTTCCCTGTCAGTCTGCAATCCAACCCCTAAGAGTAAGACCAAATCATATTCAAACCTGAAACGTCAAATCCCTACGTATTGATGTTAAACCCCGCCTTTTATGATATAATATTATTTTGGTACTTACGCCCAAATAACAAAAATCAACTACAATCTGTTGCTTTTATTCCCAAATACCAATTGGATTCAATAGTCTGGTGTCACGTCGCCCAGCAACGGCGGCCACCGTAGTTTAAAACTGTGGCGTAGTTGCACACATATGTAATGGCTTATGATCGCATAGTGGTGTTTTTCATAGATGGTAGTATTATCCTTTGCGTTGTGTTGTAGATGTTAATAATGACGAAAGAGTTTAAGGTCCGGTGATGATAATTGAATGCACAACATCAAGACATTCAAATAAAAGTCCAGATTCCAAGTTTCATTTCTTACAGTTTTATTTGTTTGTGATAAATTCAAAATCCAAATCATGATAAATTCCAAATCCAAATCAAATAGCATGGTCATAATTCAATCAGTTTCATAAATTCCAAATCCAAATCATGATAAATTCCAAATCCATAAAATCAGTCCACATGTAAAGTCAATTTGCCTAAGTAACCATTTTCAATATACGTGGAATATTTCTAAGTCCGTAAAAGCAAATAAATGATGGTGAGCACAAAAGGTTTAAAGTGTGCAGCTCATGGTCAAGTTGAATGCAGAATCAAAAGGTAGAATAATCCCGTTTTCCTCGAAACATCCTCTTTTATCCCTATCAAAATTTTACCCACAGTTCCATTGTTTCCACGCCCCCTTGCAGTTATTGACAGTTCCCTGTCAGTCTATAATCCAACCCCTAAGAGTAAGACCAAATCATAATCAAACCTGAAACGTCAATTCCTACATATTGATGTTAAACCCCGCCTTTTATGATATAACATTATTTTGACAAATGCCCCTTTCACCTGTTTCAACACCCCTAAACCAATTTAAGAATGATTGATTAAATAGTACTCAACATGATAACCTGTCCAGTAACTTTGACATAAAAACTGCCCAAACCTATCATGCATGGACCAAGTTTAACTGATATGCCTGCATTATGTACTCACTAAACCCATTTGCTGATATATAATTGACAGTTTGCACCAAATGTCTTAGATAACCTTTTGCATAGTGCAAATGTCTTAGATAACCTTTTGCATAGGCTTACTCTCTTACATACGCCCCTTTCTTAGAATTTAAATTGACTTAAAACAATTTCAATTAAAAAAAACAGTAAGAGATTAAATATATATGTAATGTCGAATTAAAATGTAATAAACAAATGTAAGAAATAGTCTATTTTAAAAATAATGATAAATACTTATACCAGTTTAATATTTAAAAAAAACTTTAAACTTTAAATTCTAAAACACCAAAGTTGATTACAACATTCATATATATCGATTATAGGTTTTATAGTATTACAACATTGATAAATTCACAAACATCAAATTTGATTACAACATCTAAATAGATATATATCGATTATAGATTCTTTTTTTCTCTCAAATTACAACATCAACAGTAAGGTATCTATCATTTAAAAGTGATTAAAATTTAAATTTACCAATACGAAAGTTGATTAAACATTTATATATTTATCGATTATACTTTTTAAGGCATTACAACATCGACAGCAAGATATCAAGTAATTAAAAGTTCAAAGAAAAATTATCTTTTCATCTTAAATTCCATCTTCATAGCAATACAAGTGTTAATTCCCGTCATATTTAATCATATATCCATATTCTTGCTTGAAAAAGAATGGTTCAATTTCCATTTGTGATATACTCACGTTGTCTTACTCAATCTCAAATTCAACTCTATACGACATGGGTGATAATCTCAGCTTCCATGTATGTTTACTCATTTACTGTCATCTCAAAACCAATACCTTTGACATTCCCTTATATTGTATGATTCCATTTAAACAACATTATTACATTAATTCCAACTTATAATATGTGGTACAAATAATGTTTTATAGACATCTAGATTCAAATACGAAGAATTATATTTCAATTAGTAATAAAAAATATTTAAAAATAAATCATAATAATAGCATTATCATCATTTTAAAATTCAAGTTGAAGTTATTATCATTCATTGTTCATTGTTGATGTTTCAATTTTTTAGCTTTTTAAATCATCAGGGTGTAGTTTGAAGTCAAAATGTACTTTATGGTCATCCATCAGAGGTAACATTTCTCAGTAATCCGTTCGTTTTGAGAATGGTCATCCTGTAAAAATTGTCAGTAATTGTTAATTAAGTCATTGTCTCCATTTTAGAATGAGTTTTCATGTAATGAAAAAAATATATCAACTATAAGAGTTGAGGTGATTGTATCTAGTCTACGTGTTGCATTGTTGTGTGTGTTGTGGTCACTGCATAGCCCAAGTGTCATAAATTCAATTTAATTATTGTTAATTAATTAAAAACTTTTTCCTCTGTAAATGTCTTCGAATTATCACCATAATGTCTTCACATTCAAATATTTAGTGTTTAATAAATAATCAGACATTAGTCTGTCCGACTTGTTCATATTTAGTACAGTGTAAATAACTAAATAAGTAAAATCTAAAATAGTATGTGATTGTGGGCTGTTACTAAAGTGACCAACTTTTGCAAGTAGTGTGTTGTATTTGTTCGAGTCTTTTGAATTGGGACGAAAAAAGACTCTACAGGTAGCAAACGTATGCTTAACCTGTTGGGTTGTTTCTTGGTTTTGTGACGTCGCTGTAATCCATTCATCTCCGGCATCTGGGTCGATTCTCCTCGTAGATATTTGTGGTTGTCTTGTGTAAACGTTGAATCTCATTGTAGATGAAATTGTAAAAATTCAAGATTAACTGTGTGCGAGATCTTGAATTTAAATGAAGTTTGACTTATCCAGCAAGTCAAAAGAAAGTTGTGAACTCAGCCATGTGTTGACAAAGAGTTCGTGTGTAGTAGTCGACAGAGGTCGTGTGTTGTAATTGTCTGTGTTTGTTGATCGAGTTTTGATGAGGTGGCATGTGAGTACACACCAGGTAGATGATGTAATCTGTAGAGTACCGGTGGTGACGTGAGTCCAAACACCAGGTAGATGATGTAACAATAACGTAGTCTAGTAGTGTATGTAGTAGGGTCGAATAAGGTCAACAATATTTTCGTTATTTGAACGCAGGTTGTTGAATATCATACGATAATGAATCCAAGGAAATCGCTCATGTGGCGTTTTGCGATACTTTTTCCTGCATTGTCTTATATACATATATAGCCTTTATCTTTTACAATGATACTAAGACAGGCTTTATTATAATATTCAATGTTTATAAGTTGTAGATATGGGTGCTGCACACTTGTATATTGACATAAGTTTAAATTTGAATACGCTCACCACTGCATATGAAGGAAGTAGTATTGTTCACAATTGGACATCATTTTTGTAAAAACAATCGTATCTTGAACGTTTATGTAATTATTGACATCGTACATCGTTGGGTATTGTTGTCGTAGAAGTAAATACAAGTAATCCAATTGTTCAATAAAGAATGTAAATATAAAAAGGTTCATGGAAGAAATCTGTGTTGATACAGATATTATTTTATGAATTCTGTCAAGTTTGTATAAGACGAAAGGTACGATGTAATTGAGGTTGCTGTGTATTTTGTAGTCTGTAGATTGTGTTGATTCTGGACGTATCAATGGCGTAGTCGAGATTGTTACTCCATTTTAATGTATTCGTGGATAGACCAAAGGGATTAGGACATTTCCCGACCTCTGTTGTGGCTGTGTTTGAGTTGCCTCTGTCGTTGTCATCAGCGTTCCCGTTATGGCTGATGTTTTCAGGTGTCCTCTTTCGTGATGACTGTATGTATAATGTTTTAGTGGAAACACTACTTCTGCCTTTGATTAACTCGAATTATTCCCCTTAGAAAATCCCTAATTTAATGAAATATGATTTTGTTTATTTTATCATTATTATTGGTGTTATCGTAGCACTTCCTACCATTTCAATTTATTGCTGAATGATTACACACTTAAGATTTGACAATTGAACATAACTTCTTCTTCAACTCAGTTACAAATTTTATGATATAAATGTTAAATTCAAACCACGCAGTAAATATTGATTACAATTACAACAGCAAATTGATAGGAGAAAAATATGATAATCAAAATATTTGCAGAAACGATATACACTCTGGTCAATAAAAATTCAATGTTTCGCGCCTTTGCCCTCGGCTTATAAAAATATTCATATAACTCATTGCGACGTTATCTCGCGCCTCTTAATATTGCATTGATAATTGAGTGCGCTTTAACCACGCGCATCGTATTTATAAAAATTCTCCGCCTTCTGCATCATTTCATAATGTTAAACCATGCGCTTTAATCAAAAGCAAAATAAAATATTCCCGAACGCCTCATTCCTGCGTCTCGTAATCGTGTGCACTTTAATTACCGCGTCTTACATCACTGCGCTTAT
This sequence comes from Berghia stephanieae, assembly GCF_034508935.2. Lineage (NCBI taxonomy): Eukaryota > Metazoa > Mollusca > Gastropoda > Nudibranchia > Aeolidiidae > Berghia > Berghia stephanieae. The sequence goes on along the minus strand of NC_088368.1, from coordinate 46,458,702 downwards.
TTACCCACTATGCATATACAGCATTTTACCATATGGGTTACTTATAATTCGCTGATTCTTAACAAGTTAACCACTTGTGTCACAAATATTATCAGCTCACATGACATGATAATGCATTTTCAATATTTTGTTATTCTTCTGTAATAACATTTTAACTCCAATTAAAAGACATCAGTCTTTCAAAATTATTAATACTCCGTCATTGTATTTTATTATCTCCTTTTCATTCTCCGACTTTAAATCAAAAGTCCGTTATTCAGGTTATAATTAGAATATTGCTCCTTAAAATAATTACGATGAAACACGTTTAAAACAAAACAAAACAAAACAAAACAGTGAACGACTCATTTTCCGCATAAATTATTTCAACTTAATTTTCGGTGATAAAATCCAAATGTCTTATGTAATCTATTATAACGCCATGTCTCATTACAAATATATAATTAGCTCTGTTGTCGATTACTTGGCTGCGTTAACCACACATTTATTACCAATAAAACAAACAGATACAGTATAAAACTTTTCTCTTTGTCATGAACCCATGAATCTCAAAGAGTCAATATCAACTTACCAATTCATCCCTATTGACGGGAGAAAAATATAATCAATGATGTTGTAATATAACAATAAATACCATAAGACATTTTTCAATTATCAAAACTTAGAATTTACGTGTTTTTATTGCCATCGTCTTCTTGAGTCATTTTGACAGAAAATAAAACGTAACAACAATAAAGAATGACCAACTGTCATGTAATTCCAACAATAACAGACAAAAATTGAAATAAAAATCGACACATCTTTGTTACTGATATTAACAAAACATTGCCATCAACGGTACAAATTAATATTCGAAGATTTATTCCGAAACGCTTGATTGTAAGTAAACGCATTTTCATTTATTTTGAAAAATAAAACGCACTAAAATATTCATTTAAATTCTGCAATTTTTATTTTCATCTCTCCCTCTCTTCTTTTTAATTAAATAAAATACGTATAGCATCAATGCATTATTATTATTATTATTATTATTATTATTATTATTATTATTATTATTATTATTATTATTATTATTATTATTATTATTATTATTATTATTTTGCCGTTCTATAATATATTGCTTTTAGTTTTTAATATATTTTCTTGTTCCATCTATGGTTCTTAATTTCAATATTATTTCGTTTAATTTTTTTTTTAAAAACCGTATTTTATCAGAATTTTAGGAATCATCTATAATTTCAATATTTTTTTTCACATTTCAATACAAAATAATTCCACTACTTCACCTTCCAAATTGATATTCATTTTCTTTCCCAAATAAAACTATTTTCCTATCTGTTCACAATTTTCACTTCAAAATTCGAGTCTCACAAAAACTTTAATAGATGTTAACACCGCAACAATATACATTTCTTGTGTATCCATGGTTCGGAATGATAACATCTTTACATCATGGTATCAGGGCTCCAAATAAAGATATATAAGAATCCTGAGTCACGACACCAAATTAAGATATATAATGTGGCGTAGTTGCACACATATGTAATGGCTTATGATCGCATAGTGGTGTTTTTCATAGATGGTAGTATTATCCTTTGCGTTGTGTTGTAGATGTTAATAATGACGAAAGAGTTTAAGGTCCGGTGATGATAATTGAATGCACAACATCAAGACATTCAAATAAAAGTCCAGATTCCAAGTTTCATTTCTTACAGTTTTATTTGTTTGTGATAAATTCAAAATCCAAATCATGATAAATTCCAAATCCAAATCAAATAGCATGGTCATAATTCAATCAGTTTCATAAATTCCAAATCCAAATCATGATAAATTCCAAATCCATAAAATCAGTCCACATGTAAAGTCAATTTGCCTAAGTAACCATTTTCAATATACGTGGAATATTTCTAAGTCCGTAAAAGCAAATAAATGATGGTGAGCACAAAAGGTTTAAAGTGTGCAGCTCATGGTCAAGTTGAATGCAGAATCAAAAGGTAGAATAATCCCGTTTTCCTCGAAACATCCTCTTTTATCCCTATCAAAATTTTACCCACAGTTCCATTGTTTCCACGCCCCCTTGCAGTTATTGACAGTTCCCTGTCAGTCTATAATCCAACCCCTAAGAGTAAGACCAAATCATAATCAAACCTGAAACGTCAATTCCTACATATTGATGTTAAACCCCGCCTTTTATGATATAACATTATTTTGACAAATGCCCCTTTCACCTGTTTCAACACCCCTAAACCAATTTAAGAATGATTGATTAAATAGTACTCAACATGATAACCTGTCCAGTAACTTTGACATAAAAACTGCCCAAACCTATCATGCATGGACCAAGTTTAACTGATATGCCTGCATTATGTACTCACTAAACCCATTTGCTGATATATAATTGACAGTTTGCACCAAATGTCTTAGATAACCTTTTGCATAGTGCAAATGTCTTAGATAACCTTTTGCATAGGCTTACTCTCTTACAAAAACAAAGAAAATCGGTACCTTTTATTCTTCATGCTGGCTAGAACTTTTCATATGTCTTGTGATCGAAATGTGTAAAAGTCAAAACATGATCAGATTTATGTGTTTTTTTCCCCCTGGATACGCCTTTCCCTGGATACGCCTTTATGCTCGTCGGAGAAATATTTCATAAGGGCGTCCGCCATTGTTCCGATAGTTTAGAGCCATGCTTCATTACGAGGGAAGTGACGTTACGATTGTTGAAGCGTATTGAGACCAATCAACGAAAGTAATTTTCTACTACTTAACACAACGACCAGTCCTTAACTTGAAACACAAAACTGTCCTAAACTCATTAAGTATTGACCACATTTCCATTGAAATCCTAGCGTCGTTATCTTTGCTTGAATATGAATTATGTTTAACGAACAACAACCGAAAATAGATGCCATCTCCTACAGCTAGATCCCCCCCCCCCCCCCCCCCCATCATCCGTTCTAATATTGGTCAAGTTTTATTGCCATGTTTTTCTACAAATTCTTGCGTAAATTTCTTGAATAAGCTTACTCTCTTACATCTGTCGGAAAAAAAATTGTAATATCGCCTAACAGGCGTCATGTCACGTTCTACATGCTACATGTTGCTGTTTGTCAGGGACCCCTTGTAAAGGGCTTTGAGTACATTTAGTGGATATTGCGCTATATAAAAGCAGAATTCTGATGTGAATGCGTACACATCCCATTGTAATTATCAACCCCCCCCCCCCCCCCCCCAAATAAAAATAAAAAAAAATCCACCGTCCAGGGGCCGGCGGCTTTTTCTCTTTGATCTCGAATCATGGTTTCCCCTACGCCCAACACCGTTACCGGGTCACTCCCCCCTCCTTCATCAGTTTATTTCTCTCCGTACCTAGGGCAGAGCTCTGCATGCACTATTGTTTAATATTACCAAGTTAACGATTGTACTTGTCAAGTTGTACGAACGATCACGTGATCAAATTTTCTTCCCCGTTCTCTCGTCACGACAATTCAGAACGAAGATGGAGAGCCTGCCTTTCACATTAGAAGATGAAAACGGTTGGGAATAATTAATTGTGCTTTGATATTTATCATTTTGCGACAAAAATAAAATGTGTTGTAAAATTGCGATTTGATCCTTTTTTATTCGTGGGTGAAAACCGTTGATATTGCATTTTGTTTGGTAAAAATCGGATAAAAATTACGACTTTGGTGATAAAAAATGACTTGGATGACAATTATTGTAACTTAAAAAATTATTATGAATAATTTATAACTGCGGTATTTGTGGGCCGATTTTGTTATTCATGGTGCCTGGCCGTTAGTAGTGTTTTCTCCGTCCTGTCATGTCTCGCTCTGCATGGTAAGTTTTGCTGTTTGCTGGGCACTGGGCACCCGTTGTATAGCGCTTTGAACAGGTTTACTGGCTATTGCGCTGCTATAATAATAATAATAATAATAATAATAATAATAATAATAATAATAATAATAATAATAATAATAATAATAATAATAATTCTATACCAAGTCTTAAGGCCCCATGCCAGTACTGGTAGAAAAATATTCGGTTATATAAAAGTTATCAAAATTGAAATTAGATTTCAGATTCGTAATCAGCGTGGAATGTTAATGTGGAAAAATACCAAATACCCATAGAGACATTATAATTTGCTTGGTTAAAAATAAATACATAAAAACAAAACATGAGACTCTCTCTCTCTCTCTCTCTCCTCTCTCCCTCTCTCTCTCTCTCTCTCTCTCTCTCTGTATGTTGTGTTTGTCTCTCTCTCCCTCTCCCTTTCTCTCAATCCCCCCCCCCCCCCCCCCCCCCAACCTCCTCCCCCTCTCCAATGGACGCATAGGTTAACTCTTATTATTAACTGAAATGAACAAGTGAACTATTGAATTATTCTTGTCAATTCTACTTATAATATTATCAGCAGTTTAGTCATCGTCACCATCATCATCATCATCGGGTTATATTATTATTAATTTGCTTTTACACAGTCGGAAGAGGCCCCCCAATTTCGCGGTCGTTCACTTGGAGGGACAACAGAAACCAAGAACCCTTTGATCTCGCCGCTTTCCCCTGATTTTAGTCACCGTCACGTGCGTAAGACGATCAGAGGCGGGATGAGGCATAGTAGTCTGTGGGGTGAGGGGTGTGTAGGGATGAAAGTCCGTCCGTTCCTTTTACAAGTTTATACGAGTGTGTTTCTGTCTCTGAAATAATAAAAAAGAATAAAACAGTAGCCATTGCTTACACAACATCGATGGTTTTTGTCTCTGCTTTTTCCTTTTTTAAATCATGAAAATCGCCAAGCTGAGACAACATATATAGATAGAATGAAATTGACGTCACTAGGGTCTTTGTTACTGTTTTTTGCCATCCACGTTTATGAGTAATTCAAACTAATCTGTATTAACCAGACTATAAAAATTCATGGTTATACATAGGTTTGGGTGTTGGTCCGTTATACTTCTAGATGGCAATGTTGTGAGCTTCTTGACCAAACGCATACTATCTATACACTACTGGGCGGTGCCATACTAAATGAATATAGACTAAGGGCTACCGGGCCCCCCCCCCCCCCCCCCCCCCCAAAAAAAAAACAAACAAAAAAAAACAAACAAACAAAACATCATTTTCTCGAAATACATATTAGAGGTCTATAGCATTTTAGGATGAGACTGTGAACTACTGAGAATAGGTGTCCTTGAAATACATATTAGAGGTCTATAGCATTTTAGGATGAGAATGTGAACTACTGAGAATAGGTGTCCTTGAAATACATATTAGAGGTCTATAGCATTTTAGGATGAGACTGTGAACTACTGAGAATAGGTGTCCTTGAAATACATATTAGAGGTCTATAGCATTTTAGGATGAGAATGTGAACTACTGAGAATAGGTGTCCTTGAAATACATATTAGAGGTCTATAGCATTTTAGGATGAGAATGTGAACTACTGAGAATAGGTGTCCTCGAAATACATATTAGAGGTCTATAGCATTTTAGGATGAGAATGTGAACTACTGAGAATAGGTGTCCTTGAAATACATATTAGAGGTCTATAGCATTTTAGGATGAGAATGTGAACTACTGAGAATAGGTGTCCTTGAAATACATATTAGAGGTCTATAGCATTTTAGGATGAGAATGTGAACTACTGAGAATAGGTGTCCTTGAAATACATATTAGAGGTCTATAGCATTTTAGGATGAGACTGTGAACTACTGAGAATAGGTGTCCTTGAAATACATATTAGAGGTCTATAGCATTTTAGGATGAGAATGTGAACTACTGAGAATAGGTGTCCTTGAAATACATATTAGAGGTCTATAGCATTTTAGGATGAGACTGTGAACTACTGAGAATAGGTGTCCTTGAAATACATATTAGAGGTCTATAGCATTTTAGGATGAGAATGTGAACTACTGAGAATAGGTGTCCTTGAAATACATATTAGAGGTCTATAGCATTTTAGGATGAGAATGTGAACTACTGAGAATAGGTGTCCTCGAAATACATATTAGAGGTCTATAGCATTTTAGGATGAGAATGTGAACTACTGAGAATAGGTGTCCTTGAAATACATATTAGAGGTCTATAGCATTTTAGGATGAGAATGTGAACTACTGAGAATAGGTGTCCTTGAAATACATATTAGAGGTCTATAGCATTTTAGGATGAGAATGTAAACTACTGAGAATAGGTGTCCTTGAAATACATATTAGAGGTCTATAGCATTTTAGGATGAGAATGTGAACTACTGAGAATAGGTGTCCTTGAAATACATATTAGAGGTCTATAGCATTTTAGGATGAGAATGTGAACTACTGAGAATAGGTGTCCTTGAAATACATATTAGAGGTCTATAGCATTTTAGGATGAGACTGTGAACTACTGAGAATAGGTGTCCTTGAAATACATATTAGAGGTCTATAGCATTTTAGGATGAGACTGTGAACTACTGAGAATAGGTGTCCTTGAAATACATATTAGAGGTCTATAGCATTTTAGGATGAGAATGTGAACTACTGAGAATAGGTGTCCTTGAAATACATATTAGAGGTCTATAGCATTTTAGGATGAGAATGTGAACTACTGAGAATAGGTGTCCTTGAAATACATATTAGAGGTCTATAGCATTTTAGGATGAGAATGTGAACTACTGAGAAAGGTGCCTTGAAATACATATTAGAGGTCTATAGCATTTTAGGATGAGATGTGAACTACTGAGAATAGGTGTCCTTGAAATACATATTAGAGGTCTATAGCATTTTAGGATGAGAAGTGAACTACTGAGAATAGGTGTCCTTGAAATACATATTAGAGTCTATAGCATTTTAGGATGAATGGAACTACTGAGAATAGGTTCCTGAAATACATATTTAGAGGCTAAAGAGAAGTGATGAAACTACTGAGAATAGGTGTCTGAAAACATATAGAGTCTATAGCAATTTTGGATGATGTGAATACATATTAGAGGTCTATACATTAGGATGAGAATGTGAACTACTGAAATAGGTGTCCTTGAAATACATATTAGGGTCTATAGCATTTTAGATGAGAATGTGACTACTGGAATAGTGTCCTTGAATACATATTAGAGTCTATAGCATTTAGATGAATGTGAACTACTGAGAATAGTGTCCTGAAATACAATTAGAGTCTATAGCATTTAGATGAGAATGTGAACTACTGAGAAAGGTGTCCTGAAAACATATTAGGTCTAAGCATTTAGGAGAGACTGTATCCTAACATAGGTATACATTTTAGATGAGTAACTACGAAAAGGTGCCTTGAAATACAATAGAGTCAACATTTAGATAATGGACTACTGAAAGTTCCTTGAAATACAATTAGAGGTCTATACATTTAGGATAGAATGTGAACACTGAGATAGGTGTCTTGAAATACATATTAAGTCTATAGCATTAGGATGAATGTGAATACTGAATAGTGTCGAAAACATATAGAGTCTATACATTTTAGATAATGTGAACTATGAATAGTGCTAATAAATTAAGTCTATCATTTAGGGAATGGAATACGAAATAGTTCTTGAAAACAATTAGAGGTCTATAGCATTTTAGATGAGATGTGAACTACTGAGAATAGGTGTCCTTGAAATACATATTAGAGTCTATAGCATTTTAGGATGATGTGAACTACTGAGAAGGTGTCCTTAAATACATATAGAGTCTATGCATTTTAGGATGAGAATGGAACTATGAAAAGGTTCTTGAAATACATATTGAGTCTATAGCATTTTAGGAGAATGTGAACTACTGAGAATAGTTCCTTGAAATACAATAGAGGTCTATAGCATTTTAGATAATGTGAACTACTGAGAATAGTGTCTGAAATACATATTAAGTCTATAGCATTTTAGATGAGATGTGAACTACGAGAATAGGTGTCCTTGAAATACTATTAGAGGTCTATAGCATTTTAGGAGAGATGTGAACTACTGAATAGGTGTCCTTGAAATACATATTAGAGTCTATAGCATTTTAGGATGAAATGTGAACTAGAAATAGGTGTCCTTGAAATACATTTAGAGGCTATAGCATTAGATGAAATGTGAACTACTGAGAATAGGTGTCCTGAAATACATATTAAGGTCTATACATTTTAGGATGAATGTAACTACTGAGAATAGGTGCCTTGAAACATATTAAGGTCTATAGCATTTTAGGATGAGAAGTGAATACTGAGAATAGGTGTCCGAAATACATATAGAGGTCATAGCATTTTAGGATGAGATGTGAATATGAGAATAGGTGTCCTTGAAATACATATTAAGGTCTAAGATTTAGATAGAATGTGAACACTGAGAAAGGTTCCTTGAAATACATATTAGAGGTCTATAGCATTTTAGGATGAGATGTGAACTACTGAGAATAGTGTCCTTGAAATACATATTAGGTCTATAGCATTTTAGGATGAGAAGGAACTACTGAGAATAGTGTCTTGAAATACTATAGAGGTCATAGCATTTAGATGAGATGTGAATACTGAGAATAGTGTCCTTGAAATACATATTAGAGTCTATACATTATGAGATGTAACTGAATAGGTCTTGAAATACATAGGGATCAATATTAAGGTCTAAGCATTAGATAAGAATATGAAATATGTCCTGAACATATAGTCTAAGCATTTAGAGAATGTAATCTGAATAGTGCCTTGAATACATATTAGGTCTATACATTTTGATAGATGAATGAGAATAGTCCTGAAATACATATTAGAGTCATAGATTTTAGGAGAATGTGAACACTGAGATAGGTGTCCTTAATACATATTAAGTCTTAGCTTAGATAGATGAACTAGAAATAGGTGTCTTGAAATACATATAGAGTCTATAGCTTGATGAATGGAACTACTGAATAGTCCTTGAAAACTATTAAGTTAACTTTTAGAGATTGAACTACTAGAATAGTCTGAATACATTTAGAGTCTAACATTTTAGGATGAGATGAATATGAAAAGGTCCTGAAATACATATTAAGTCTATACTTTTAGTAATGTGAACTGATAGTTCCTGAAACATAAGTCTAATTTT
>NC_088368.1:46442918-46445418 GCF_034508935.2 Berghia stephanieae | reverse complement strand
CTACTGGTTAAGAGCGCTCAACCCTCTATTCCACGGGGCAAACGGAAATTCTACACCCCTTGCTGGACAGCAGAGTCGGAAGAGCTGTACCGAGAATACCAGCAGACCCAGTCCCAGGACGCAGCCGATAGACTACAGTCTCTGGCAGAGGGAAGGAAGCAACGGTGGCAGGAGACCGTGGAAAGTCTCTACTTTACACACTCCAGCCGCCACGCTTGGCGTTTGATAAAGAAATTGGACCCAGATCGGAATTACGCGAAGGCTGCACCGGAATGCGAGGCAGACCCAATTGCCAAGAACATTAAGAACCGTAGTAAGCGGGTCCCTAATCAGGCTTTTGAGCGCGATGTCCGCAAGGCGTACCGTACGATTTTGGACTCGCTACCTGCGGAGGAGTCGGACTGGACAGCCCCGTTCAGTCCCCGAGAAGTGGGTGCTGCCATTAGCGAAGTGAAGAACGGCAAAGCAGCAGGGATATATGGTGTATATCCCGATATGGTGACGCATCTGGGCCCCAGGGCACGGGCCTGGCTAGCAGAGGCAATGTCTGACATCCTTGCAAAAGGAAAGCTTCCACAAGTGTGGAAGCATGAGAAGATAGTTGCCATCCTGAAGCCAGGGAAACCGGTGAAGGAGGCAGACAGTTACAGACCCATATCGCTGCTGAGCTGTCTTTACAAATTGTTGGAGCGTGTTCTATTAAACCGATGGGGGCCGGTCCTAGACGCTACCCTGCCACCCGAGCAGGCAGGCTTCAGGGAAGGGAGGTGCACCACGGAGCAGGTCATTGCCATTACAGAGCATATTGAGCACGGGTTCGAGAGAAAACAGCAAACAGGTGCTGTCTTTATAGACCTATCAGCGGCGTACGATACGGTCTGGTGCGATGGGTTGATGCTCAAACTTGTAAAAATCATAAGGTGCAAAAAGACCTTGAAGTTGTTCTCTTCGATCTTAGGGGAAAGGCAATTCCACGTCGCACTGGGAGACGTCACGAGCAAAGTAAGGAAATTGAAGAATGGGTCCCTCAGGGTCGGTACTTGCGCCAATGTTGTTTAACGTTTACATTAGCGATATGCCGAACACTTCCTCCCTGAGGCTGGGAAACGCAGACGACTGGGCACTCGCTACTCAGAGTAAAGTGTGGACCCGTCTCGAGAGCGTACTCAGCGAGGATGTCACCAGACTCCAATCCTACTTTGACAAGTGGTACCTGAAGATGAACACTTCAAAAACCGTGGACACTGCATTTCACTTATGCAGTGGTTGGCACACCCGTAAACTGAATATCCTAGTCGGGGACCAGCCACTCCCATATGAGCCGCGTCCAAAATATTTAGGGGTGACGTTGGATCGCAGCCTTACCTATCGGGTTCATCTCGAAGGGGTTGCCCGGAAGATAGAGAAGCGAATAGTCTTCTGAGGAAGCTGGCGGGATCGACTTGGGGCGCTAGCCAAGCGCTCCTGAGAACGTCCGCCCTGGCACTATGCTATTCCACCCCGGAGTATTGCGCTCCAGTGTGGGGTAGAAGCAGAAACGTTGAGAAGGTGGATGTAAAACTTCGCAAGTCGATGCACATAGTGTCGGGAACGCTAGCAACAACCCCTAGAGAATGGGGCCCGATAATGGCAGTGATCCAGCCCCCCGATGTCCGGAGGGAGACCATTACGGGAAACTGGCTGAGTAAGATCAAAGAGAGAGGGAATGGGGATACCCCTCTCATGCGCATAATGGACGGTGCCCCCGTTTCGAGCCGAAATAAGTCCCGGCAACCCTTGTACGCAGAATCCCTGACTACGGACAGAGCTGCACATACGAGATGGAAGTCGGTTTGGACGAATTCAATCCCTCGTGGGGGCGGGGACCTACACTCCTCTAAGCTTGGTGAGAAGTTGCAGGCTTTGATACCAGTAAGAGGAGACACTGGGTAGCTGCGAATCGACTTCGGTCGAGGAGCTGCCTAACGGCAAGTGCGTTACATCGGTGGGGTCTAACTTCCTGTCCAATATGTCCACGCTGTGGGCAAGAACCCGAGACGGCAGAGCATCTGGTCGAAAGGTGTGCTGTGACGATGCTACCAGGCGGGTTCGCGACGGTGCACGAATGCGGACCGGACTTTGCTGATTGGGTCGATCGTCATAACATAATAGTGTGAACCATAAGAAGCAGCAGCAACCATAATGGCCAACGTGACTGTGTCCCCAAGTGCTCAATTCACTTTCACCGCATCCAAGTGGGGATGGAATATTATTTATAGTACGGAGGTGCGTAGTAAAATCACAATCGCCCATGACTAATTTCTCCCTCTTTTTAATTTTATTCCAAAACTGCTTCGGATTACTGCGGCACAATTCTATCAGGTCATCTGCTTGCTGTAACTTCAACCTTGTCCGTTTCGTTCGGCAACATTTCAGACAGTCATTTCTCGCTTTGTACATTTTATATTTATCCAATGGATTTTTTGTTTTCTTGAATAAGTTTTTCTAATTTTTATATACT
>NC_088368.1:46432918-46437918 GCF_034508935.2 Berghia stephanieae | reverse complement strand
TGTTTTTTTTTTTCCACACACCTTAATTGTCGACAAGCTTTGAGCTGTGATCAGTTCTTGCTGTGGACATAAGCTGATATGTATGCAATTGTCAATCAAATCATAAAGAAGTGTTGCAATTAGTTCAAGCTGGAAGTTCGAGTACTATAAAATAGATAGAAGAAATTTGACGTCACTCAGCTGTTTGTGATTGTTTTGGAGCCAGCCTTTTTTATGAGTACTGGGTTGGGATCCTGACCTCCCATAGTGGGCAGGGAGGTACATACTGTGTCTTCTATCCCCCTATATCTTTTTTCCAACATGCTTTCTGTCTTTGTCTTGGAATGAGATTACTTGGCCCTGTTCGGAATCCTGGCTGGGAGGGAAACAGTCAAATGCATAGTTATTGTTTTGGGAGATGATATTTTTTTCCCTTGTAAATCATCTCTCTGTTATGTATTATTATATTTGTTATTTTTAATGTATAATGTAAGCATTTGAGTGTGTTCCTCTTTGTTGGATTTTGTGCTTGTGTCCGGATGAGATTTATATTTGATTCAAACTAAGTACATTGGTGGTATGCTCTTGGATTCTACATCTGATCCTTATTTGTTTCTAGTTCCCCATTTGTCTTACTTTTTCTTGGGTGCTTTAATTGTAATTCCAGAACTTTTTACTATCCCATTTTCTTCCTTTTTACTGGCGCTGATATAACCTAAATGTGTTGCACGCGCCGTAAAACCCATAAAAACAAAAAAAAAAAAAAACAAAAAACAAACAAACATTTTTATGAGTAGTTCTCACTAAATTATATCAATCAGACTATAACGTTCAAGGTTACATGTAGTCTTGTGAGCGCTGGTACGTTATATCCGGCTGATTGAAGTTGCCGTTTAGAAGTAATGTATGATTGGTTCAAGGAAGACAATCGTGTAATATATTAATTGAGTTTGTCAAGAGTTATGTCCCCTCTCAGACCTTATTAGCTGATAAAATGACATGTGTTTACCTATTATTGTTGATAGTTCATTGCCCTCGTAGTGTGTAGTGTGTAATTGCTGCACATTTTGGGAATAAAAGGAACTGTCTCTGAAATAAAGTTCTATTAATCTGCTAACCTACAGAAAGCTTTAAAGTGTTATTTTTTATCCAGAACCATTCGATTTCCTGATCTCATGTCAGTGGTACGTCTTACCAACGATGCTCAATAAAAGGATCTTCTACAACACACTGCTAAATTTAGTCCCGCCATTTTCAACATACAGGCTGTTTGTTTTATTACAACTGATAAAGAATTGAAAGAGCATAAAAACTAGAAATGATAGAAAGGTTTAGATGTGTACATAGTTTCCCATTACTATTCAAGTTTTTTTTTTATGGTGAACTGTCAGACGAAGTTATAAGACGTTACAATACAGTCACGATTTTTGTCCCCCCAAAAAAATCAACAAACCTTTCAAAACCATGCCAGGAAAATCTATGACGAAACACCAGCTCTTCGAAAGACAATTATTATTTCGTGCAGCAAAGATTGTTCGTCCTGAAGCAGGAAAAGTGAACGGTGTTGACACTGACACTGTCGACATGGCAGTTATCTTCGATGACACATGGTTTGCCCGGAGGCCCACAGTCCACAGTCCACAGTTGGAGTGTGTTCAGTGGTCTTGTGGTATGACACTCGCTTTCGGATCGGAAGGTCCTGTGTTCGAGTCTCGCTCGACGAATAGTTGAGTCCTTGGAAGAGCTCTTTACTCACATTCTCTCACCGTACTCAGGTTTAACATGAGTAGCTGGCGGGTTAACAGCGTTGTCTCTGTCGAAAAAATGTAATATCGCCTAACAGGCGTCATGTCTCGTTCTACTTGTTGATGTTGGTCAGGGACCCATTGAAAAGCGTATTGAGCACGTTTAGTGGATATTGCGCTATAAAAAAGCTTAAGAATTTTTGTTTTTGTTTAAGTTATAGGTGTACTGACCGGACTCGTGTTTGACAGCCATGTGGTGTCATCATTCTGTCACAAAGGTCAACACAAGTATTCGTTGAAAGAAATGGATCCAGCAGCTTACAGCAACTGGTAGGCTGACCAACTTGCAAAGAAAGAATGCGATGTGAATTTCTGGTAAGTATAAATTTATATAGATATTTAAAATAATTTGTATACTATATAAATAGAACTCACCCATAATTTTACCAATAATTTTAACCATTCCGTGCTAAACACTTTACTATGACTATTTTAATTTCTGTTTTGTTCATTGTCTGTTCTATTCAATATATATTTCCCCATTTAACCAGTCATAAGCAATACATATACTATATTAATATAATAGAATATATTTACACCCAAATAGAGTGAGAAAATTTAATTAAAATAATACTTATAAGGACTCGACGTTGTAGCGCTTGAGATTCGAATTGAACCTGGCACCTTCAGGTTAACTCCTAGAGCACACAGTTGCACTGTGGCCGAGTACTGAATCACGCCTGAGTCGAGTAAGGTAATTTGTTTAGGGTGTCGTGGACAAGGGCAAAATGTGTGGCTAAGACAAACACATATTCATGTGTTGTCATTTATCTACTCTCACCGAAGCTTGAAGGTTACCACAGAGTAGATGCACTATCGAGTGATTTATTGTAGCTCAGTCCTTCTTCCTCCACATTATATACTATGAATCTGACCTTTTGCCAATTGACTTACCTTGCTATGTAAAAAAATGAAAAAAATATATATTTAATTTCACTTATAAATCATCCAGCCTATTGGTTTTCCCACACACTGTGAGTGGCACATTGAAATCAGAGATAGTTACTACTAACATCTCACACACTGAGTGGCACATTGAAATCAAAAGATAGTTACTACTAACATTTTAAAGTTTGTATTTTTTTAAAAATCCAGATACATCTAATACGATGGAAACGCCTGGTGTTCGGGTCCTCTGGATTAGGAATTTTGGATTTCTTCGTTTCCGCTACACAACAATGTTATCATCAATGGCGACAGCAAGTCTTTTCTGGCCCTCCAGCACTTCAACCGTAATGGAAACGATGTCAGCCTAGAAAAAGAGGAATTTGTCAAGCATGTTGGAGGATTTTAGGCTGTTTTCAACTGATTTAGAAGTTGTCGCAAAGGTAGGATTTATTTTTTTCTCTTCTCTAACTTAAACGGCTTTTCCCCAGTTCGTTTCTACAAAAGTTATTCTTCCCAAAGTCTTCAAAATACAATCTTAAAACTTGGAGATTTGTGGACAAGACATATTGTCTAAAAAAAAACACCCAAGATTTACTTAAGATTTTTTTTCGTCAAAAATTCCCAAATTTCAAGATTTTAAAAACCTTCCATCAGTAAATCAGCCATAGATCAAAACCATTTAATTTGGCGGATCTCTAAAAACTTGGGGTCATTATTTAGAAAATAGGACAAACAATATACATGCCAAATTTTATTTCAATAGAAGCCTTTGTTTTCTAGCCTTTGTCTTTTAAAATATTCAAGATGGTCGCCCAAAAAAATGGATTTCCATGGCAACGGACGATTGTTTTCAATTTCTATTTTCTATTGGCGCATGCTGCGGCTGACACCTGGTTATTCCAGTCTTCCCTTGAATTGACCCCAAGACAATTTTCTCCTTGAAGATGAATAAAGAGAACGTTATTATTATTTACTTTTTTGATAAAGTTTCAAGGGTTGGTGTTTCTCTGTGTGTGTGATGTGTGTGTGTGTGTATGTGTGTGTTATCATGTGTGTAGTATGTGTGTGTTGGGGGGGGGGGGTGAGGAGGTTACTGTATCACAACATTCATACCGTGATAGCCAGCCATGATCATGGCGCGTGACATTTGGATTGCATGAATGGCCAAGTGGTAAGAAAAAGCAGAGAGGTGCCTTGTATGCGAAACGACGATGGAGTGTGTGAGTGGCTGTGAGTGTCTGCACGTGCAGTGTAGACAGATACGCACTTAAGAAACTGTCACTGTCACAGTAAAGTCTTCAGTGGTCCAAATCACCGGGCGCATAAAAACCGTTTAAGTAATTAATTAATTAATTCATTTTTCTTACGTAGGTTTGGGGGCGGTGAAATTAGTGGAGAAACCGTGTTCGAGATAAACATGAGTTCGAGAAGGAATGGAATGATAACAGATAAAAAAGGGGCTTTAATCTAAAAACACTCTTAACCACTCAATCCTAGAGATTTTTTGCTACTTTTCAAAATTGGAAAATATATATTAAAAATGAGCATGTACAATAGAT
This sequence comes from Berghia stephanieae, assembly GCF_034508935.2. Taxonomy (NCBI): domain Eukaryota; kingdom Metazoa; phylum Mollusca; class Gastropoda; order Nudibranchia; family Aeolidiidae; genus Berghia; species Berghia stephanieae. The sequence goes on along the minus strand of NC_088368.1, from coordinate 46,433,687 downwards.
AGTTTTTATTCAACTATCATTAACATGTAAAAATTAAAAACATTAGCTTGATACAACGTCTATAATTTGTCTCAGAAAAATGTAATAAGTAGGCATGGGATAAAAGTAACCAGATAAACTACGGGATAGTCGGTTAGGGTGAGTGAGTTAATGTAAAGCATAGTAAGACAACTATCTCCTCCCTTTAATGCTCAGACAGCTACGTGATTTGTGAGTACGAACACTATATTTTTAATTCATATAAATGATCAATCTAACAACTGTTTGACATGTCGTACATTATCATTTTCTTGCTGAGGTCACCGATAGTTAAAATAGATTTTCAATTTTGGAAAGGACGATTTACAGGCCTGATATACAGTTCAGAACGGATATATCGATAACGGTATATCGACATGACATCAAAGTACCGTTTCTTCGGTATATAACATTAGTAATTAATAATCACCTATATGGACATACATTTTACCACAAGAGGGTTATATCGACGTTGCGAACCATTGATACACACAATAATTTGTCTAAAAATAGAATAATTACAATTTATATAGGGTCAAGATATCCTGCAGTGAGGTAAGACACAACAGCCAATGAAAGTACCGAGGTATCACGCTGTACTGTAAAATAACAGTCAAAGACGAGCCACCATAATTGTTCAAAAGACATCCGGTGAATCGTCATTGATCATAACCGTGATGTCAGAAGTCAAGTCTCGTCCCGGGCCGCGAGTTTTGTTGTTTTTTTTTTTTTTTTGCACCCGTTTGGGAAC
>NC_088368.1:46425202-46432818 GCF_034508935.2 Berghia stephanieae | reverse complement strand
TATGTATGTATGTATATATATATATATATATATATTGTTGTTATTATTATTATTATTATTATTATTATTATTATTATTATTATTATTTATTATTATATTCATTTTATCTATCTATCTATCCATCTATCTATCTATCTATCTATCTATCTATCTATCTATCTATCTATCTATCTATCTATCTATCTATCTATCTATCCATGTATATCTTCATCCATCTATACCTCCACGAAGGCATCTATCCATGCCTACATTTTCCCAAACACACCATCTATCTATCTGTCCATGTATATCTCCATCCATCTATACCTCCACGAAGGCATCTATCCATGCCTACAATATCCCAAACACACCATCTATCTATCTATCTATCTATCTATCTATCCATCTATCTATCTATCTATCTATCTATCTATCTATCTATCTATCTATCTATCTATCTATCCATCTATATCTCCATCCATCTATACCTCCACGAAGGCATCTATCCATGCCTACATTTTCCCAAACACACCATCTCTCTATCTATCTATCCCTGTATATCTCCATCCATCTATACCTCCACGAAGGCATCATCTAACCATGCCTACATTTTCCCAAACACACCATTTATCTCCAAGAGGGTTCAGCTGTCCAATTTACGGAGGATTTTTGCCCTAAGACAGGAAATTGCATTCAGGCCTCAAGACATGTCTCTGTTTTCTGTCTTGGGGGTCGCTTCTCGTTTCCGTCCTTCTCCTCCTCCCCCCCCCCCTCTCTTTCTCTCTATATCTCTCTCTCTCTCCCCTCTCCCTCCCTCCCTCTATCTCTCTCTCCTTCTCTCTCCCTCTCTCCCCCCTCTCCCCCCCATCTCTCTCTCTCATTCTCACTACCTCTAAAGCTCTCTTATATTCTCTATCTTTCTCTCTATTTTTCTTTCTCTCTCTCTCTCTCTCTCTCTCTCTCTCTCTCTCTCTCTCTCTCTCTCTCTCTCTTTCTTTCTTTCTTTTTTTTCTCTCCCCCCCCCCTCTTCTCTTTCGACTTTCCCCCTATCTCTCTACCTCTACATATATATATATATATATATATATATATATATATATATATATATATATATATATATATATATATATATTTATATGTATATCTACATCTCCATCCCCGTTCGTGGTTTCTAAGACTATACAATGAAAGATGTGGCCCAGAGCCCCTAACGGTACTGTGTTTGGTTGGTTTACACATAAATATAAATGGTATATAGTAAAAACAAAATACACACTTGAGTAAACCAGCCCTTGAGAGCCACGAGGCCCATGGTGCGGAGTTTATCCCGGTTTCTATAGCTTGAAGGAACTCGCTGGGAACGAGGAAGATAGAGCGGTCTAGAAATAGCTAGAGAAGGGCATTGATGGAAGACCTAAAAACTGAAGGCTTAACTTGGAGAGAAACTGACAAGGTGGGGGGATTCGACGATGGCTGATGCTCCAGTCGGAGTGAAGGGCCAGTAAGTACGGTAAGGAATAGCGTGAAACGGACACTGCAATTGCTTGTTTCCCTTTGTATAGGATGCTAGTCTATCGCAAAGTACTTTCCTCCAGATCAAAAAGAACCAACAACCCATTCACTGCGGGATGGACAGAGGGGTCAGAAACAATCTCGAACTTGATCTCTTTGCGTGTGAAGCGAGTGCTCTATCAACTGAGCTATCGAGAATCCCATTAACTAAAGTTTTGATGTGCTTTACTGAGGAGAATGAAAATCAAATCTTCAAATTAATTTGTCGGGAAGGAAATTTCACATGGCGGCCAATTTAAACTTTAAAGTCGCTTGAAAGGGAGAGGGAGAGGGGGTGGTGAAAGGGGGAGGGGGCTTTTTGTACACTCTTATACAATACGGTTTCGAGGCGATGGTCACAACGAGTAGGTCCTTGGTTCCAGTCTTCGTTTCGCAAAAGTTGAGTCCTCAGAAAAGACTCTTTACCTCACATCCTGTAGAGTAGACACATCTTATAAACCGCTTTGAAAACATTCAGTAAATATGGCGCTATATTGCTCTATATAAAAGCTCATTTTTAAAAATATTTTTTTCACAAAATACCAGATAGCCACGTTTGGAAAATCAGTGAAATTATAATGATGTCAACGGCACTAATTAACTGTAGTGGTCCTCAGAGCGAAAGCCCCCACAAACCACTCGGAAGAGAAAGATAAAACAGGAGTTTGAGGGTTTTTTCTCTGTCAGAATTTATCCCGATCGATCCTCGGGGCTTGACGGTCTCCAATTTGTGGTGACGGCCTGGGGGGACATTGGGGGGAAGGTCGCCAAAACTTTCTCTCTCTCTCTCTCTCTCTCTCTCTCTCTCTCTATCGCTCTCTATCGCTCTCTCTCTATCGCTCTCTATCGCTCTCTCTCTCTATCGCTCTCTCTCTCTATCGCTCTCTATCGCTCTCTCTCTATCGCTCTCACTCTCTCTCTATCGCTCTCTATCGCTCTCTCTCTATCGCTCTCTATCGCCCTCTCTCTATCGCTCTCTCTCTCTCTGTCTATCGCTCTCTATCGCTCTCTCTCTATCACTCTCTCTCTATCGCTCTCTATCGCTCTCTCTCTATCGTTCTATCTCTCTCTATCTCTCTCTATCGCTCTCTCTCTCTCTCGCTCTCTCTCTATCGCTCTCTCTCTCTCTATCGCTCTCTCTCTATCGTTCTATCTCTATCTCTCTCTATCGCTCTCTCTCTCGCTCTCTCTATCGCTCTCTCTCTATCGCTCTCTCTCTCTCTCTCTTTCTCTCTCTATCTATCTCATTCTCTTTCTATCTCTCTGTCTCCTTCTCCTTCCCCCTCTCTCTTATTCTCACTCTTTCTCGTTCTTTCTCTTACACATTCACACACTCTCTCTTCTCTCTCTCACTCTCCCTCCTTCCTCACTCTCTCTCTTTCTCTCTCCTACACACTCACAAGCTCTCTCTCTTCTCTCTCTTTCTCTCTCTCTCTCTCTCTTCCCCTCTCTCTATACCTCTCTTATTGTCTATTCCTCCAACACACTCAAACTCTCTCTCTCTCTCTCTCTCTCTCTCTCTCTCTCTCTCTCTCTCTCTCTCTTTCTTTCTTTCTTTCTTTCTCTTTCTATCGCGCCCCAACCTTGTCCAATCTCGCTGTGTTTGTGTTGAATAACTTTAGAAGCGATAATATGACATTCTTCACATTTCCGTCTGATTTGAATAATAAGGAGGGGAGAGGCTGGTAAGGAAAGGGAATTTAGAACAGCTTCTCAAGGTATGGGCGGACTAGTGGAAAAGTCTGTAACATTTGATTTGTCGGCTTGTCTGAGATGAAATCTATTTATATCGCTATCCATCCATCGACAAGGATTTCAGGCGGAGGTAAATTGTTCTGTTGATGTGGGATTTAGGCTCCACCGTAGACTGGGCGAATCAATTTTACCACCGAGGGATTTGTAATTTTCTGGCGTGTAACATCCGTCACGGCCATTGGTCAACTCTCTAGATGGAAATTGGTCTCATTTATGGACAAGGAGGGGGTGGGGGGGGGGGAAGGGGAGGGAGAAGGGGGTAAGAGGCGGGGGGAGGGGAAAGGAAGGAGGGGGAAGGAGGAGGGGGCGGGGGTAGCCCGCGTTTTGACAAGATTTTGACCACGTGACGGGTGTCTAGTTTTTTAAAGAATGTTTTTGTTTTGTTTTGTCCTTTTTTCTTTTAACTGAGCTTATTTTGTAGAGTGTAACATCCACTACCTCGGCTCAAAGCGCTTTACAAAAGACCCCAATCCACCAACAACTATCGACGTGTCGTGTAGAATGAGACAGGACGCTTGTAAGACGCTACTCGACAATGACAACGATGCAACGGCCTAGGTACTCATTTTATACCTGAGTACAGCGAGAGAATGTGAGCAAAGAGCGGGACTCGCACCAGGCATTTACCTTTTCGAGGGCGAGTGTCATACCACATATAGACACACATACACACACTCACACATACACACACACATATACACACATTATACATACATACAATACTTACACACCACAGATCCCCAAAACGGTTTTGTAATTTAAAGAGATCAAATGTTTTTTTGTAAGAACTAAACATGTACGCACATACGCAAACACAAACACACACATATACACACATACACACATACATACAAACACAAACACACATGCATACATACACACATACACACATATACATACACACATGCATATATACACACATACACACATACACACATTTACATACACACATGCATACATGCACACACATACACATAAACACACATACACAATACATACATACATACATACAATACTTACATACACACACAAACACAATACATACATACAAACAATACTTACACACACACAGACACAATTTTTTAAATGTGAATAAATGTGTAGATTTATATAATTCTCTGCCATTAACACACGGACGGTGGCCATCGTTCACCTATAGCCTGACACTGACCAAAAAATGACGTCAAAAGACAAGTCTTTGGCCGCAAAAGAAAACAAATCGTGAGTTGTATTCAATAGTTCAACCAATGGAATCACTTGTTTCTTTGAGCTCTACTAACGACAACTCACTAGACGCTGCTCAAACCTTTAAAATGACGTCAAACTGTAAGTCTTAGAGGGTTCTAGTGTCAGGCTATATTATGTTAACGATGGCCACGGTTCTAGTGTCAGGCTATAAGTTAACGATGGCTACGGTTCTAGTGTCAGGCTACATGTTAACGATGGCTACGGTTCTAGTGTCAGGCTATAAGTTAACGATGGCTACGGTTCTAGTGTCAGGCTATAAGTTAACGATGGCTACGGTTCTAGTGTCAGGCTACATGTTAACGATGGCTACGGTTCTAGTGTCAGGCTACATGTTAACGATGGCTACGGTTCTAGTGTCAGGCTACATGTTAACGATGGCTACGGTTCTAGTGTCAGGCTACATGTTAACGATGGCTACGGTTCTAGTGTCAGGCTACATGTTAACGATGGCTACGGTTCTAGTGTCAGGCTACATGTTAACGATGGCTACGGTTCTAGTGTCAGGCTACATGTTAACGATGGCTACGGTTCTAGTGTCAGGCTACATGTTAACGATGGCTACGGTTCTAGTGTCAGGCTACATGTTAACGATGGCTACGGTTCTAGTGTCAGGCTACAGGTTAACGATGGCTACGGTTCTAGTGTCAGGCTACAGGTTAACGATGGCTACGGTTCTAGTGTCAGGCTACATGTTAACGATGGCTACGGTTCTGTGTCAGGCTACATGTTAACAATGGCTACGGTTCTAGTGTCAGGCTACATGTTAACAAAGGCTACGCCTGGACAGGCTCACCAAACTGGGCCTAAATCCATCAATATTCCAAACACCCTATCGGAATTGTACACAACATTGGGACGGCTTGGCTTTGGTAGTAGAAAGATTTTAAAATAAATATTTATGATAAAAAACAACAACAACAACAGGAAGGAGAATCAAACTGTGTGAAATGATTCGTGTGTCCGGCTCCAATTGCAGTCACTCTATGTAAGGGGAAGCGTGGCTCAGCGATACAGTCTTTGCTTCGTAACCGAAAGGTACCGAGTTCGATCACCCGCCGATGCGTTGTGTGGCCTTGAGCAAGTCACCATCTCACCCTAGCTCAATTTGCGGCGCTGCACTGCGGCGGACGCCTGGGTTATTCCAGTCTTCCCTTGGAATAGACCCTAGAGACCAATTCCCCCTATGGGATGAATAAAAGGAATTTATTTTATTATTTTTTTAAATAGGGAATGAGATTAGCGGAAGAGTAGTGTCCCTTGATTGGCGTCACCGGCGGAAAAATTATTAGAGAGAGAACGTCATGTTGGTTGTGGGCATGCTTCTCTCTTCCTCGCTTCCACAACCAACATGACGTTCTCTCTCTAATAACCTCATTCCGCCGGTGACGTCACAGACTATGGGTGACGTCCAATCAAGGGACGCTACTCTTCTTCTTCTTCCCTATACTAGTTATTATATATTGATCTCATCGAATGATTGACCTTCGAGCTTCTATAACGTGATAAAAACAAGCTTGCTCGATTACTTCCCCTATGGGATGACGATTATTTATTAAAAGAATAAATAATTCTCGTCTCCTAAATGTTTTCTTCTCATCCCTGGTTTGGTCATAATTGTATTATGATTGGTTTGGGGGACGGGAATTACGTCTGTTTTCAGGGGTACTTTGTGTATGTATGTGTGTGTATCTGCATGTTTGTGTGAGTGTCTGTTTGTGGTCTATGTGTGTGGGTGTGTGTATTTGTGTGAGTGAGTGTGTGTGGGAGTGTGTGTGTATTTGTGTGTGTGTGAGTGTGTGTGTCTGTGTGTGTATTCCTTGATCAGGTCTTAATACAATACTCAAATAAAATCGGATATAGAAAGTACTCGGTACTCTCCGATTCCCCCAAATAAATAACAAATAGTACACCATTCGTCATTTTACTAGAACGGAATTATGACTTTTTTAAAAATATACAAATCCGATAAAAAAAAAAGAAGAGTTTTCACTCCGTGACAAACCCTGTAACAACGGTGTTAAATATTGATGGTTCAAATTGGATTTTAATGCTTTACATATACCAGTTACAATTATTGTCTATATTGAAGAGAGGGGGTGAGAGGGGGGCAGATAGATAGATAGATAAATAGATAGATAGATAGATAGATAGATAGATAGATAGATAGATAGATAAATAGATAGATAGATAGATTGATAGATAGATCGATATATATATATATATATATATATATATATATATATAGAGAGAGAGAGAGTGAGAGAGAGAGAGACAGACAGACAGCTCGATAGATAGATAGACACACAGATATATAGATAGAGAGATAGATAGATAGATAGACAGACGGACAGATCGATAGAAAGATAGATAAACGGATAGATAAACGGATAGATAGATAGATAGATAGATAAATAGATAGATAGATAGATAGACAAACAGATAGACCGATAGAAAGATAGACAAACAGATAGATAGATAGAAAGATAGACAAACAGATAGATAGATAGATAGATAGATAGATAGATAGATAGACAAACAGATAGACAGATAGATAGATAAACAAACAGAAAGGTAGATAAACAAACAGATAGACAGATAGATAGATAGATATAGAGAGATAGACAAACAGACAGATAGAGAGATAGATAGATAGATAGATAGATAGATAGATAGATAGACAGATAGATAGATAGATAGTTAGATAGATAGATAGATAGATAAATAGATAGATACATAGACAAACAGATGGACCGATAGATAGATAGACAAACAGATAGATAGAGAGATAGATAGATATATAGATAGACAGACAGATAGATCGATAGAAAGATAGATAGATAGATAGATAGATAGATAGATACATAGACAGACAGATAGACAGATAGATAGATAAACAAACAGATAGACAGATCGATAGATAGATAGATAGATAGATAGATAGATAGACAGATAGATAGATAGATAGATATATAGATAGACAGACAGATAGATAGATAGACAGATAGATAGATAGATAGATAGATAGATAGATAGATAGATAGATTGATAGATAGATAGATAGATAGACAGACAGATAGATAGAC
>NC_088368.1:46386250-46425102 GCF_034508935.2 Berghia stephanieae | reverse complement strand
GAGCAGGCACTTATGTTGGTAACTTACGTTGCACCCGCGGTCTCCAGAAATCGGTGAGCGCGGGTTCAACACACAACCATCGCGAAGTTACCTGGCCAGCAGTTAAGCTTAAGCTTTGCTCCAGAAGTCGGTGAGAGAGAGTTCTAGAAATGAATTACTTGAGTTTGATACGAATATTTTTGTGTTCGTGGATAGCTCATACGGTAGAGTCACGCTCTCACCGGCCAGGCGGAGTTGTCGTACCAATAAGGTCGCGGGTTCAAACCCCACCACCGCCGCGAAAATTTTTTATTCTCTATTGTCTTCTGGTGTTTTTCTACTCACTTCATCTCTTGTTGTAACGGCCAGGTACTAATTTTATACCTGAGAACTCGAATGTTAGTAAAGAGTATTTTCCAAGAACTCAACTATACGCCGAGCGAGGCTCGAACCCAGGACTTTCCCATCCGAAAGTGAGTTTCATACCACTAGACCACATAACCGCACCTTTGTAGTTATTTGTGATGATATGCGGTGTCCTTGAATCAATCAAGACACAAATAATATTTTTTTCATCCCTCAGAAATTCATCGACATTGACATTGTTGGAGGTTGTGGTAAAAAGATCGACTGTCCTTACTGGTTTGATTGAAGTAGAAGCAGCGGTAACGGTAGCAGTACAATGTAGTGGGGACAATAATAATATAATAATATACACTTTTTTCATCCAAAAAATGGAAATTCGTTTATAGACGAAGAAGTGGGGGAAATGGATTGGGGGGGGGGTGAAGAAGAAGAAGAAGAAGAAGAAGAAGAAGAAGAAGAAGAAGAAGAAGAAGAAGAAGAAGAAGAAGAAGAAGAAGAAGAAGTAGGAGGAGGAGAGGAGGAGGGCGACAAGGATGAGAATGAAGAGGAGGAGGAGAAGGGGAAAGATGAGATGTAAGAAATGCAAACATCACTATCCCTAAATATAGAATGAGACATCATTTGTTTTACGAGAGATATCTTGCATAGATCCTTTTATTTTATGGAGCCTTATTTGATTGTACTACTTGGGGTTTAGTTATAGTACGTGTCCGTTTTTGTATGGAAGTGGTTATTCAGTATCAGATACTGAATAGTGCTTTGCCACTATTCAGTATCCATAAGGAACTCTTTTTTATAGAGAGAGTGAAAAGTGCGACAATCTCGGTTGAACTGCTGACCTACTTCCAGATTGAACACGTGCAGTAACTGACAGCCCGATTCAAAGTTGTAAAAATATTTTGATCGAAATTTTTAAATTTCTGCTATCGTGCAATTAACATAGTTCAAAATATCAAAATAAGAGAGGCAGTCAAATACATTTTTTAAATATCTGAATAGAGATGATTAAATGTCTCTAAAAGTTCAGTGACACCATGGCATGGTGGATATAAGCTGTTTGACTCTGAACTTAAGGTTCGAGAGTTCAAATCCCGGTAAGGGTAACTTTTTTTCTTTTTTTCCCCAATATTTTTTTAAAATTCCTTCTGTCTATCTATATTTTTAAAACTTTTGTTTTAATAATTTTATTTGCTTGAAATATACTTTAATGTTGATAATATACTATTGTTCTTTTATTATTATTATTATTATTATTATTATTATTATTATTACTTACTATTATTATTATCGTTGTTGTTGTAATCGTCATCATCGTCATTATTATGATTATGGTTATGATTTTTTTTTTAATCAAGTAGTTGGAGTAATTTAATCAGTTATCGATTTATTACGAATATCTTTTATGTGTTATAATCTCGTTGTTGTTTTTCATTGATGTGCTCTTCTATTGTTTATTACTTTTTAAAATCTTGCTTTTTTCTGTTTGTCTCATTTGTTGTTGTTTGTTTGTTTGTTTGTTTGTTTGTTTGGTCATCTAAGACAAACCGGATTCATTATAAATTCATTTTTAATTGAGCGATGTACTTCCGAGAATTACTTGCCGTATTATATTGAAATTTACATGACAATAATAATAATAATAATAATAATAATAATAATAATAATAATATTAATAATAATAATAATAATAATAATAATAATAATAATAATAATAATAATAATGATAATAATAATGATAATAATGATGATGATAATAATAATAATAATAATAATGATAATAATAATGATAATAATGATGATGATAATAATAATAATAATAATAATAATAATAATAATAATAATAATAATAATAATAATAATAATAATAATAATAATAATAATAATAATAATAATAATAATAATAATAATAATAATTTAAACAGATCCTGAATATTAGACTACAATTGACATCTATTTACTGAATACACGTGGTATTTTTATGGATGTTTCTTTTTTTACGAAACCTGCCGAAACACGCCGAAACCCGACAAAGTTATAGGAAGTAGGCAGCAGTGGGGAGTGAACCTGGGACTCAGGGAAGTGTACACCATTGGGGAGTGAACCTGGGACTGGGTTTCGTTTTTAAAAAAAAGCAATTACTTTTTTACGAAACCCGCCAATATCTGACAAAGTTATGGAAGAAAGTAACAGTGGGGGAGTGAACCCGAGACTATGGTTTTTCGGCGGGTTTTGGCGGGTTTCGTAAAAAAGTAATTGCTTCATTCTCGTCTGATACCCAACTCCCATAGTTCGGCTTCATTTCCCACTGGTATCCATCTTCCATAGTCCCAGGTTCATTTCCACTGATTTCCTCTTTTCACAGTCCCAGGTTCACTCCCAACCGGTGTGCACTTCCCTGAGTCCTGGTTCATGCCCAATGGTGCCCACTTCCCATAACTTTTGACAATTTCGGTAGGTTTCGAAATAAAAGTACATTCTGAGCTCACTGTCCACTGGTATCAGCCTCTCGCAGTCCCGGGTTCAATCCTCATCGGTGTCCAAATCCCAGATTCACTCCCCACTGCTGCCTGCTTCCTATAACTTTGTCGGCTTTTGGCGGGTTTTGTAAAAAAGTAATTCCCCTCCCCCTTGGTATTGCTTTTTTACAAAATCCAGAGTCCCAGGTTCAATTCCCACAAGTGTACACTTCCCTGATTCTCAGGATCACTCCCACTGTTGCCTACTTCAATAACTTTGTCGGATATTGCCAGGTTTAGTCGGGTTTTGTAAAAAAGTAATTGCTTTTATGTGAAACTCGCTGAAACCCGCCGAAAACCAGAGTATCAGGTTCACTCCCCACTGGTGTACACTTCCCTGAGTCTCAGGTTCACTCCCCATTGTTGCCTACTTCCCATAACTTTCTCGGATATTGCCAGGTTTTCGTCGGGTTTCGTAAAAAAGTAATTGCTTTTATGTGAACTCGCTGAAATCCACCGAAAACCAGAGTCTCAGGTTCACTCCCCACTGGTGTACACTTCCATGAATCTCAGGTTCACTCCCACTGTTGTCTACTTCCAACAACTTTGTCGGATATTGCCGGGTTTCGTAAAAAAGCAATTGCTTTTATATGAAACTCGCTGAATCCCGACGAAAACCAGAGTCTCAGGTTCACTCCGCACTGGTGTTTATTTCCATGAATCTCAGGTTCACCCCCCACTGTTGCCTACTTCAATAACTTTCTCGGATATTGCCAGGTTTCGTCGGGTTTCGTAAAAAAGTAATTGCTTTTATGTGAAAATCGCTGAAATCCACCGAAAACCAGAGTCTCAGGTTCACTCCCCACTGGTGTACACTTCCATGAATCTCAGGTTCACTCCCCACTGTTGTCTACTTCCAACAACTTTGTCGGATATTGCCGGGTTTCGTAAAAAAGCAATTGCTTTTATATGAAACTCGCTGAATCCCGACGAAAACCAGAGTCTCAGGTTCACTCCGCACTGGTGTTTATTTCCATGAATCTCAGGTTCACCCCCCACTGTTGCCTACTTCAATAACTTTGTCGGATATTGCCAGGTTTTCGTCGGGTTTCGTAAAAAAGTAATTGCTTTTATGTGAAACTCGATGACATCCAACGAAAACCAGAGTCTCAGGTTCACTCCCCACTGGTGTACACTTCCATGAATCTCAGGTTCACTCCCCACTGTTGCCTACTTCAATAACTTTGTCGGATATTGCCAGGTTTCGTCGGGTTTCGTAAAAAAGTAATTGCTTTTATGTGAAACTCGCTGAAATCCGCAGAAAACAAGAGTCTCAGGTTCACTGCCCAGTGGTGTACACTTCCCTGAGTCTCAGGTTCACTCCCTATTGTTGCCTACTTTCAAAATCTGTCGGATATTGCCGGGTTTCGTAAAAAAATAATTGCTTTTATGTGAAACTCGCTGAAATCCGTCGAAAACCATAGTCTCAAGTTCACTCCCGACTAGTGTACACTTCCCTTAGTCTCAGGTTCACTCCCCATTATTTGCCTACTTTCCATAACTTTGCCCGATTTTGTTGGGAGATGGCGCATTTCGTAAACAAAAAGTAATTGCTTTTTTTTTTCAAAACCCGCCGAAACCCAGTCACAGGTTCACTCCCCACTGGTGTACACTTCCCGAATCTCAGGTTCACTCCCCACTGTTGCCTACTACCCATAACTTTCTCGGATATTGCCAGGTTTTGTCGGGTTTCGTAAAAAAGTAATTGCTTCTTTATGAAACTAGCTGAATCCCGCCGAAAACCATAGTCTCAGGTTCACTCCCCACTTGTGTACACTTCACTGAGTCTCAGGTTCACTCCCCACTGTTGCCTACTTCCCATAACTTTGTCGGATATTGCCAGGTTTTCGTCGGTTTTCGTAAAAAAGCAATTGCTTTTATATGAAACACGCTGAAACCCGCCGAAAACCAGAGTCTCAGGTTCAGTCCCCACTGGTGTACACTTCCCTGAGTCTCAGGTTCACTCCCCACTGTTGCCTACTTCCCATAACTTTCTCGGATATTGCCAGGGTTTCGTCGGGTTTCGTAAAAGAGTAATTGCTTTTATGTGAAACTCGCTGAAATCCACCGAAAACCAGAGTCTCAGGTTCACTCCCTACTGGTGTACACTTCCATGAATCTCAGGTTCACTCCCCACTGTTGTCTACTTCCAACAACTTTGTCGGATATTGCCGGGTTTCGTAAAAAAGCAATTGCTTTTATATGAAACTCGCTGAATCCCGCCGAAAACCATAGTCTCAGGTTCACTCCCCACTGGTGTACACTTCACTGAGTCTCAGGTTCACTCCCCACGCTTTGCCTACTTTCCACAATTTTGCCGCATATTGTCGGGTTTCGTAAAAAAGTAATCTCCCCCCCCCCTATTTTGTTATTGCTTTTTTACAAAACCCAGAGTCCCAGGTTCACTCCCCACTGGTGTACACTTCCCTGAATCTCAGGTTCATCCACTCCTCCCCCCCCCCTACACACACACGCACACACACACACGCTGCTGCCTACCTCCCATAACTTTGTCGGATATTGCCAGGTGTCGTCGGGTTTCGTAAAAAAGTAATTGCTTTTTATTAGGAAACCCGCCGAAACCCAGTCCCAGGTTCACACCCCACTAGTGTACACTTCTCTGAGTCCCATATTCACTCCCACAGCTGCACTCTTCCCATAACTTTGTCAGGTTTCGGAAAAAAAAACACGTATTATAGTGCAAAACCACTATTCAGTGTCAGATACTGAATAGTGCAAAACCGCTATTCAGTATCTGATACTGAATAGTGCAAAACCACTATTCAGTATCAGATACTGAATAGTGCAAAACCACTATTCAGTATCAGATACTGAATAGTGCTAGCCTTTTTGTATTGGAAGTGGTTATTCAGTATCAGATACTGAATAGTGCTTTGCCACTATTCAGTATCCATAAGGAACTCTTTTTTATAGAGAGAGTGAAAAGTGCGACAATCTCGGTTGAACGTAAATAAACTGCTGACCTACTTCCAGATTGAACACGTGCAGTAACTGACAGCCCGATTCAAAGTTGTAGAAATATTTTGATCGTTATTTTTAAATTTTTGCTATCGTGCAATCAACATAGTTCAAAATATCAAAATAAGAGAGGCAGTCAAATACATTTTTTAATGTCTAAATAGACATGATTAAATGTACTAAAAGTTTAGTGACACCATGGCTTGGTAGATAAGTTGTTTGACTCTGAACTTAAGGTTCGAGAGTTCAAATCCCGGCCGGGTTAACTTTTATTTTTCCCCAATATTTTTGTTTTAATCATTTTATTTGCTTGTAATATATTTTAATGTTTATATTATACTATTATTATTATTATTATTATTATTATTATTATTATTATTATTATTATTATTATTATTATTATTATTATTACTTACTATTATTATTATCGTTGTTGTTGTAATCGTCATCATCGTCATTATTATGATTATGGTTATGATTTTTTTTTTTATCAAGTAGTTGGAATAATTTAATCAGTTATCGATTTATTACGAATATCTTTTATGTGTTATCATCTCGTTGTTGTTTTTCATTGATGTGCTCTTCTATTGTTTATTACTTTTTAAAATCTTGCTTTTTTCTGTTTGTCTCTTTTGTTGTTGTTGTTTGTTTGTTTGTTTGTTTGTTTGGTCATCTAAGACAAACCCGATTCATTATAAATATGTGGCCAGACTTTCTGCCATTTTTAATTGAATGATGTACTTCCGCGAATTAATTGCAGTATTATATTAAAATTTACGTGATAATAATAATAATAATAATAATAATAATAATAATAATAATAATAATAATAATAATAATAATAATAATAATAATAATAATAATAATAATAATAATAATATAATAATAATAAATAATAATAATAATAATAATAATAATAAAAATAATAATAATAATAATAATAATAATAAATAATAATAATAATAAATAATAATAATAAATAATAATAATAATAATAATAATAATAATAATATATAATATAATAATAATAATAATAATAATAATAATAATAATAATAATAATAATAATAATAATAATAATAATAATAATAATAATAATAATAATAATAATAATAATAATAATAATAATAATAATAATAATAATAATAATAATAATATAATAATAATTAATAATAATAATAATAATAATTTAAACAGATACTGAATATTAGACTACAATTGACATCTTTTACTGAATACACGTGGTATTTTTATGGATGTTTCTTTTTTTACGAAACCTGAAACCTGCCGAAACACGCCGAACTGACAAAGTTATAGAAGTAGGCAGCAGTGGGAGTGAACCTGGGACTCAGGGAAGTGTACACCATTGGGAGTGAACTGGGACTGGGTTTCGTAACAAAAAAGCAATTACTTTTTTACGAAACCCAACAATATCCAACAAAGTTATGGAAAGAAAGTAGGCAACAGTGGGGGAGTGAACCTGAGACTCAGGGAAGTGTACACTATTGGGGAATAAACCTAAGTCTATGGTTTTTCGGTGGGTTTTGGCGGGTTTCGTAAAAAAGTAATTGCTTCATTCTCGTCTGGTACCCAACTCCCATAGTCCCAGGTTCATTTCCACTGATATCATCTTCTCACAGTCCCAGGTTCACTCTCAACCAGTGTGCACTTCCCTGAGTCCCGGTTCATTGCCCAATGGTGCCCACTTCCCATAACTTTTGATAATTTCGGTAGGTTTCGAAATAAAAGTACATTCTGAGCTCACTGTCCACTGGTATCAGCCTCTCGCAGTCCCAGGTTCAATCCTCATCTGTGTCCAAATCCCAGATTCACTCCCCACTGCTGCCTGCTTCCCATAACGTTGTCGGGTTTTGGCGGGTTTCGTAAAACAGTAATTTCCCCCCCCCCCTTGGTATTGTCTTTTTACAATATCCAGAGTCCCAGGTTCACTCCCCACAAGTGTACACTTCCCTGAATCTCAGGTTCACCCCCCACTGTTGCCTACTTCAATAACTTTGTCGGATATTGCCAGGTTTCGTAAAAAAGTAATTGCTTTTATATGAAACTCGCTGAAGCACGCTGAAAACCAGAGTCTTAGGTTCACTCCCCACTGGTGTACACTTCCCTGAATCTCCCATAACTTTGTCGGATGTTGCCGGGTTTCGTATAAAAGTAATTGCATTTATATGAAACTCGCTGAAACCCGCCGAAAACTAGTGCCGCGCTGAAGACCGGTCTGGACCGCGGTCCGACGGTCTTTTAGCTGTGAACCGAAGACCGGTCCCAGAGGGGAAGACCGGCGCCGGTCCTCACTTCTTATCACCTTTCAACTAGTGCGGGGCGGTCCTTGCAAGGACCACGGTCCTACGGTCTCGCGCCATAGCCTACTACTTCCCCAGCGATTTGTTGCTTCGGTTGCCTATCTTTCACCAATCACCACCAATCCCACTTAATTAATCGCACCCACCCCCCTTTGCCATACACTAAACGACACAGACGACCATACAGGCAGACGACCACCAACCTCCACTCCGCAAACCGCCTTTTCGTGTGTGAGATGGGGGAACAGGAGGCGCACGCCTTGGACGATTCCATTATACGGGGTAAATTTCAAAATTTACTACACCATAATGATCGCAATGACAATGATCTATGGTGAAGGCATGACCCCTCTTCTCTAATGGGTTATTGTTTGAAATGTATGTGACTACAAAAGATGTGTGTGTTTGTGTGTGTGTGTGTGTGTCGAACCTAGCAAGTAGCAAATCCGATTTTTTGTTTTCTTTTGTCCATCTCTTGTCACCACTCCTTTCTATCGCAGTGTTGTCATTTAAAATAATACAATAATATTAAAATTTCGTTTGGTGTTTTTACTAATCAAATAATATGAGTTTCATTAGTTTCTTCCTTCCAAAAAACCCAGTTATAACGTCTGAATTTTAAAAAAGTCCAATAGAATATTTGGGGACCCCGATAGCTCAGTTGATAGAGCACTCTCTTTATACGCAAAGGGCCAGAGATCGATCCCGGGTGCAGTCGAGTTTTTTCTGAATCCCTGTCTACTCAGCAATGAATGGGTAGCTGAGTTTGTTAGATCTGGTGAAAAGTCACCATCGACCCCTCTTATTACCTCATCCACCCCTTCTTATTATAACTTCACGTCTCTCTCTTACTCTTCAATGCTCGCTGCCCTCTAGTGTGTGTGTGTGTGGGGGGGGGGGGGGGGGGGGTAGGAGTTGCGTGTGTGTATCAACGCCACGAACAACTCGATCAACGCCTTGGGCGATGCCATTATCTCCGTTAATGGGGATAAATTTCAAATTTTATTAAATTATCGAAGTAACAATGAAGTACGGTGAGCAAATAAAGAAGGCATCACCCCTCTTCTCTAATTAGGTTACAATTTGAAATGAGTGTGACTACTCCGTGTGTTTTACTCCTGTAGGCCACGGTTTTCATCGTGTAGCGGTCTTTAACGGTTCAAGAATGAACGATCCCACGCTCTCAAAGGTCTTCATTTCCCAAGGACCGTAGGACCGTGGTCCTTAAGCTTGCCAAGGACCGCCCCGCACTACCGAAAACCAGAGTCTCAGGTTCACTCCCCACATGTGTATACTTCCATGAATCTCAGGTTCACCCCCCACTATTGCCTACTTCAATAACTTTGTCGGATATTGCCAGGTTTCGTCGGGTTTCATAAGAAAAGTAATTGCTTATATATGAAACTCGCTGAAATTCGCCTAAACCCAGAGTCTCAGGTTCACTCCCTACTGGTGTACACTTCCCTGAGTCTCAGGTTCAGTCCCCATTATTTGCTTACTTTCCATAACTTTGCCCCAATTTGTTGGCATTTGGCGCATTTCGTAAACAAAAAGTAATTGCTTTTTTAAAATAACAAAATCCGCCGAAACCCAGTCCCAGGTTCACTCCCCACTGGTGTACACTTCCCCGAATCTCAGGTTCACTCCCCACTGTTGCCTACTACCCATAACTTTCTTGGATATTGCAAGGTTTCGTCGGGTTTTGTAAAAAAGTAATTGATTTTATATGAAACTAGCTGAAGCTCGCCGAAAACCATAGTCTCAGGTTCACTCCCCACTGGTGTACACTTCACTGAGTCCCAGGTTCACTCCCCACGCGTTGCCTACTTTCCACTTCTTTGCCGCATATTGTCGGGTTTCGTACAAAAGTAATCCCCCCCCCCCCCCCCCCAATTTGTTATTGCTTTTTTATAAAACCCAGAGTCCCAGGTTCACTCCCCACTGGTGTACACTTCCCTGAATCTCAGGTTCACCCCCTCCTTCCCCCCCCCCCGCGCTCAGCCTCTACACACACACACACGCTGCTGCCTACGTCCCATAACTTTGTCGGATATTGCCAGGTGTCGTCCGGCTTTTTATTACGAAACCCGCTGAAACCCAGTCCCAGGTTCACTCCCCACTGTTGTACACTTCTCTGAGTCCGAGATTCACTCCCACAGCTGCCCTCTTCCCATAACTTTGTCGGGTTTCGGAAAAAAAACACCGTATTATAGTGCAAAACCACTATTCAGTATCAGATACTGAATAGTGCTAGCTTTTGTATTTGGTATATTTTGTACATTTTGTATATTTTGCACGATTTGTACATTTTGTATATTTTGTACAATTTTGTATATTTTGTACAGGTTTCTATATTTGTACAATTTTGTATATTTTGTATGTAGTAGCTTTGTACATTTTGTATATTTTGTACATTTTGTATATTTTGTATGTAGTAGATTTGTACATTTTGTATATTTTGTATGTTTTGTATGTAGTAGCTTTGTACATTTTGTATATTTTGTATATAGCTTTGTACATTGATTGTAGTATGTCTTTAGTTACTATTTTGTATATTTTGTATATTTTGTATGTAGTAGCTTTGTACATTTTGTATATTTTGTATGTAGTAGCTTTGTACATTTTTTGTAGTAAGCATTTTGTATATTTTGTATGTAGTAGCTTTGTACATTTTGTATATTTTGTATGTAGTAGCTTTGTACATTTTGTATTTGTATTTTTGTATGTAGTAGCTTTGTACATTTTGTATATTTTGTATGTAGTAGCTTTGTACATTTTGTATATTTTGTATATTTGTATTTGTACTTTGTACATTTTGTATATTTTGTATGTAGTAGCTTTGTACATTTTGTATATTTTGTATGTAGTAGCTTTGTACATTTTGTATATTTTGTATATTTTGTATGTAGTAGCTTTTGTACATTTTGTATATTTTGTATGTAGTAGCTTTGTACATTTTGTATATTTTGTATGTAGTAGCTTTGTACATTTTGTATATTTTGTATATTTTGTATGTAGTAGCTTTGTACATTTTGTATATTTTGTATGTAGTAGCTTTGTACATTTTGTATATTTTGTATGTAGTAGCTTTGTACATTTTGTACATTTTGTATATTTTGTATGTAGTAGCTTTGTACATTTTGTATATTTTGTATGTAGTAGCTTTGTACATTTTGTACATTTTGTATATTTTGTATGTAGTAGCTTTGTACATTTTGTACATTTTGTACATTTTGTATGTAGTAGCTTTGTACATTTTGTACATTTTGTATATTTTGTATGTAGTAGCTTTGTACATTTTGTACATTTTGTATATTTTGTATGTAGTAGCTTTGTACATTTTGTATATTTTGTATATTTTGTATATTTTGTATGTAGTAGCTTTGTACATTTTGTATATTTTGTATATTTTGTATGTAGTAGCTTTGTACATTTTGTATATTTTGTATATTTTGTATGTAGTAGCTTTGTATATTTTGTACATTTTGTATATTTTGTATGTAGTAGCTTTGTACATTTTGTATATTTTGTATGTAGTAGCTTTGTACATTTTGTATATTTTGTATGTAGTAGCTTTGTACATTTTGTACATTTTGTACATTTTGTATGTAGTAGCTTTGTACATTTTGTATATTTTGTACAATTTTGTATATTTTGTACAGGTTTCTATATTTGTACAATTTTGTATATTTTGTACAATTTAGTATATTTTGTATCTATTTATGATGAATCTCTCATTGTTAAATATGAAGACGATATATAGCCATTTTGGGACTATTGAATAGCCAAGAATCAGAAAATGATTATATAAACCAAAGTGAACATTTAAAAAATTGGTGTCAGAAAAACTGCCTTGAAATTAATGTATCAAAAACAAAAGAACAAATTTTTGATTTCAGAAAAACTCAGAATCCTCCAAATATAATAAAATAAAAAATAAACAAACAAATAGTTGAACTTGTCATGCAATTCAAATATTTAGAAGTGATCATTGACGAATCGGCAGAACTTCCATATACAGGCCCCACTCAGGGAAGACCAGTGACCAGACAACAAATGTCATAGGTTATATATAATATATAGATATTGGAAGAACTTCCATAACAGGCACCACTAAGAAAAGACCCGTGATCCTACACCAAATATTATAAGTTATATATAATACATAGATAATGATTAAACAATAATTAATAACGTAAAGATAAAAAGTAGAAAGTTTCAGATCAACACATATCCCATCTTTTCCTATCATCACTTACATTATGAGCAATTTCTCTCGCCTGTATTTGGAATTTCTCACGACGAATCGCAAATTCTCGTGTAGATGGCATCTCTAGGAAACTTTGTCAAATAATGTATATTCTCCCAACATTTGAAATGTTGATATTAGCAGAAAGACAATGTTACAATTTACAATACCCTTTTACTTAGTATAGTAACTTTCTGTTTAATAATCTGGTGTGTGTGTGTGTGTGCGTGTGTGTGTGTGTGTGTGTGTGTGTGTATGGGGGGGGGGGTGAAAGAGAAATCAAATTTAAATAGAATAATTAAAGAATCTGGAAAAATAATGAATTACAAACTGAAAATCATTGAACAGCAAACACGACATAAGAGCTGTTGAGATGAAAGCATTTGAAATTCTCAATGACAAGAAACATCCTTTTAAATATGAATTTACTCTCCCTGCCATCTGGCAGACGATATTTAGAGACAAAATGTAGAACAAATAGATATAAATTTACTTTCATGCCCTCTGCGATTAAAGCAATAAATAAAGCTATGTAAACACAATTTTTGATCCATTATAAATAATATACTCACACGCCAAAATGTCTGGAACAACAGAAACTTCAATCCCAGAATTAATCACACCATTAATCCAACTTGAATAATAAAGCCACACTAAAAGTTTTCGTTAAAATCTCAAAGCAATACTCATTTGGACTGTGTACTAAGTGTGATTTGTCTTAAAAAACAATGTTTTTGTTTATTCGCCTTAACTTTAACAACGCCACCATTATCTCGTTCGTCTGTCGTGTTTTATTCATCTTGTTTTCTTGATAAAGGGAAAACCCGAAACGTCCACATTATTTGTTTTCGGTTGCCTAATTGGTTTACATTCAATTCCACATTGGTATGTGTTCAAAACACTCTGGATGAGCACGGTTGGATTTTATAAGTCAAAATACGATCTTATCGACTTTACCAAATGGACGACTAGGTGAGTTGTTTTCATTCTTCAAGACAACACAATGGCAGACAAGTGGACGAGAAACTCATTGGAACTTTAGAAAACGTGTAAAAATGAAAACACATCAATATTGGACAGAACTTTTAGAACACAGTAGAGAAGACCTTTACTATCAATATTATACCTCTACATCTTT
Organism: Berghia stephanieae; assembly: GCF_034508935.2. Lineage (NCBI taxonomy): Eukaryota > Metazoa > Mollusca > Gastropoda > Nudibranchia > Aeolidiidae > Berghia > Berghia stephanieae. The sequence continues at coordinate 46,411,555 of NC_088368.1, read as the reverse complement.
CCAAACGTTTATGCTCCTGCCTGTGTGTGTGTGTGTGTGTGGGGGGGGGTGTAGGGGTGTAGGGGTGTGTGTAGGGTGTGCCTGTGATTGAGAGAGTGTGTTTGGGTTTTCGAAACTGTCATGAAACGTCATCTTTATTAAGATATTGATATCCTTTATCATTTTGATGTTTTTATAGATAGTATGCGCTTGGCTAAGAAGCTCATAACATTGCCATCCGGAAGTATAACGGACCAACACACAAAACTGTGTGTATCCATGAACTTTTATAGTCAGGTTAATACAGTTCAGTGAGCATTACTCATAAACGCGGATGGCAAAAAACAATAACAAAGACCTGAGTGACGTCATCTTCGAACTATCTATATTATAATTAATTGTATTACTGTATTTTTTATCTCGGTGCTGGTGCTGGTGAATGCTGAGAAAATAGATGTTATATAGATAGAATGCGCTTGGCCAAGGAGTTCACAACATTGCCATCCGGAAGTATTGTAAGAGAGTAAGCCTATGCAAAAGGTTATCTAAGAAATTTGGTGCAAAACTGTCAATTATATATATCAGCAAATGGGTTTAGTGAGTACATAGTGCAGGCATATCAGTTAAGCTTGGTCAGTGCATGACACGTGTGGGCAGTTTTATGTCCAAGCTATTTGAGACGCATGACACGTGTGCGCAGTTTTATGTCCAGGTTACTTGAGACCGTTTGTGTCAAAGTTACTGGACAGGTTATCATGTTGAGTACTATTTAATCAATCATTCTTAAATTGGTTTAGGGGTGTTGAAACAGGTGAAAGGGGCATTTATCAAAATAATGTTATATCATAAAAGGCGGGGTTTAACATCAATATGTAGGAATTGACGTTTCAGGTTTGATTATGATTTGGTCTTACTCTTAGGGGTTGGATTATAGACTGACAGGGAACTGTCAATAACTGCAAGGGGGCGTGGAAACAATGGAACTGTGGGTAAAATTTTGATAGGGATAAAAGAGGATGTTTCGAGGAAAACGGGATTATTCTACCTTTTGATTCTGCATTCAACTTGACCATGAGCTGCACACATTAAACCTTTTGTGCTCACCATCATTTATTTGCTTTTACGGACTTAGAAATATTCCACGAATATTGAAAATGGTTACTTAGGCAAAATTGACTTTACATGTGGACTGATTTTACGGATTTGGAATTTATGAAACTGATTGAATTATGACCATGCTATTTGATTTGGATTTGGAATTTATCATGATTTGGATTTTGAATTTATCACAAACAAATAAAACTGTAAGAAATGAAACTTGGAATCTGGACTTTTATTTGAATGTCTTGATATTGTGCATTCAATTATCATCACCGGCCCTTGAACTCTTTCGTCATTATTAACATCTACAACACAACGCAAAGGATAATACTACCATCTATCAAAAACACCACTATACGATCATAAGCCATTACATATGTGTGCAACTACCCCACATTATGCATCTTAATTTGGTGTCGTGAATCAGGATTCTTATATATCTTTATTTGGAGCCCTGATACCATGATGTAAAGATGTTATCATTCCGAACCATGGAAACACAAGAAATGTATATTGTTGCGGTGTTAACATCTATTAAAGTTTTTGTGAGACTCGAATTTTGAAGTGAAAATTGTGAACAGATAGGAAAATAGTTTTATTTGGGAAAGAAAATGAATATCAATTTTGAAGGTGAAGCAGTGGAATTATTTTGTATTGATATATGAAAAAAAAATATTGAAATTATAGATGATTCCTAAAATTCTGACAAAAGACAATATTTAAAAAAATAAATAAATATACTAAATAATATTTAAATTAAGAGTCACAGATAGAAAAGGAAAATTTAAAAAAATATAGATATATAGGGCAATATATTATATTCAAAAAGTGAAAACAATATATTATAGAACGGCAAAATAATAATAATAATAATAATAATAATAATAATAATAATAATAATAATAATAATAATAATAATAATAATAATAATAATAATAATAATAATAATAATAATAATAATAATAATAATAATAATAATAATAATATAATGCATTGATGCTATACGTATTTTATTTAATTAAAAAGAAGAGAGGGAGAGATGAAAATAAAAATTGCAGAATTTAAATGAATATTTTAGTGCGTTTATATTTTTCAAAATAAATGAAAATGCGTTTACTTACAATCAAGCGTTTCGGAATAGATCTTCGAATATTAATTTGTACCGTTAATGGCAATGTTTTGTTAATATCAGTAACAAAGATGTGTCGATTTTTATTTCAATTTTTGTCTGTTACTGTTGGAATTACATAAACAGTTGGTCCATTCTTTAATGTTGTTACGTTTTGTTTTCTGTCAAAATGACTCAAGAAGATGACGGCAATAACAACACGTAAATTGTAAGTTTTGATAATTGAAAAATGTCTTATGGTATTTATTGTTATATTACAACATCATTGATTATATTTCTCTCCCGTCAATAGGGATGAATTGGTAGGTTGATATTGACTCTTTGAGATTCATGGGTTCATGACAAAGAGCAAAGTTTTATATCTGTTTGTATTCTTGGTAATAAATGTGTGGTTAACGCAGCCAAATAATCGACAACAGAGCTTATTTACTTGTGTAATGAGACATGGCGTTATAATAGATTACATAAGACATTTGGATTTTATCACTGGAAATTAAGTTGAAATGATTTATGCGGAATTTGAGTCAATCGTTGTTTTGTTTAGTTTTGTTTTGAAACGCGTTTCATCGTGATTTTTAAAAGGAGACATATTCTCATAATAACGGAATAACGGACTTTTGGTTTAAAGTCGGAGAACAAATAAAATGACGGAGTATTAATTATTATGAAAGACTGATGTCTTGTAATGGGAGTTAAAATGTTATTACGGAAGAATAACAATTGAAAATGCATTACCATGTCATGTGAGCTGATAATATTTGTGACACAAGTGGTTAACTTGTTAAGAATCAGCGAATTATAAGTAACCCATATGGTAAAATGCTGTAAATGCATAGTGGGTAAATAAGCGGTGATGTAAGACGCGGTAATTAAAGTGCACATGATTTAAATTACGAGACGCAGGAATGATGCGTTCGGGAATATTTTATTTTGCTTTTGATTAAAGCGCTTGGTTTAACATTATGAAATGATGCAGAAGGCGGAGAATTTTTATAAATACGATGCGCGTGGTTAAAGCGCACACAATTATCAATGCTATATTAAGAGGCGCGAGATTACATCGCAATGAGTTATATGAATATTATTATAAGCCGAGGGCAAAGGTGCGAGACATTGAATTTTTATTGAGCAGAGTGTATATTGTTTCTGCGAATATTTTGATTATCATCTTTTTCTCCTATCGATTTGCTGTTGTAATTGTAATCAATATTTACTGCGTGGTTTGAATTTAACATTTATATCATAAAATTTGTAACTGAGTTGAAGAAGAAGTTATGTTCAATTGTCAAATCTTAAGTGTGTAATCATTCGGCAATCAGTTGAAATGGTAGGAAGTGCTACGATAACATAAACAAAATCATATTTCATTAAATTAGGGATTTTCTAAGGGGAATAATTCGAGTTAATCAAAGGCAGAAGTAGTGTTTGCACTAAAACATGATACAGTCATCACGAAAGAGGACACTTGCAACCATCAGTCATAACGGGAACGCTGATGACAACGACAGAGGCAACTCAAACACAGCCACAACAGAGGTCGGGAAATGTCTTAATCCCTTTGGTCTATCCACGGATACCTTGAAATGGAGTAACAATCTCGACAACCACTACGTCATTGATACGTCCAGAATCAACACAATCTACAGACTACAAACTACACAGCAACCTCAATTACATCGTACCTTCCAACTTATACAAATTTGACAGAATTTATAAAATAATATCTGTATCAACACATATTTCTTCCATGAACCATTTTATATTTACATTCTTTATTGAACAATTGGATTACTTGTATTTACTTCTACAACAACAATACCCAACGATGTACGATGTCAATAATTACATAAACGTTCAAGATACGATTGTTTTTACAAAAATGATGTCCAATTGTGAACAATACTACATCCTTCGTATGCAGTGGTGAGCGTATTCAAATTTAAACTTATGTCAATATACAAGTGTGCAGCACCCATATCTACAACTTATAAACATTGAATATTATAATAAAGCCTGTCTTAGTATCATTGTAAAAGATAAAGGCTATATATGTATATAAGACAATGCAGGAAAAAGTATCGCAAAACGCCACATGAGCGATTTCCTTGGATTCATTATCTTATGATATTCAACAACCTGCGTTCAATTAACAAAAATATTGTTGACCTTATTCGACCCTACTACATACACTACTAGACTACGTTATTATTACATCATCTACCTGGTGTTTGGACTCACGTCACCCACCGGTACTCTACAGATTACATCATCTACCTGGTGTGGACTCACATGCCACCTCATCAAAACTCGATCAACAAACACAGACAATTACAACACACGACCTCTGTCGACTACTACACACGAACTCTTTGTCAACACATAGCTGAGTTCACAACTTTCTTTTGACTTGCTGGATAAGTCAAACTTCATTTAAATTCAAGATCTCGCACACAGTTAATCTTGAATTTTTACAATTTCATCTACAATGAGATTCAACATATACACAAGACAACCACAAATATCTACGAGGAGAATCGACCCAGATGCCGGAGATGAATGGATTACAGCGACGTCACAAGACCAAGAAACAACCCAACAGGTTAAGCATACGTTTGCTACCTGTAGAGTCTTTTTTCGTCCCAATTCAAAAGACTCGAACAAATACAACACACTAATTGCAAAAGTTGGTCACTTTAGTAACAGCCCACAATCACATACTGTGTTAGATTTTACTTATTTAGTTATTTACACTGTACTAAATATGAATAATTCGGACAGACTAATGACTGATTATTTACTAAACACTAAATATGTGATGTGAACAAGTCGGACAGACTAATGTCTGATTATTTATTAAACACTAAATATTTGAATGTGAAGACATTATGGTGATAATTCGAAGACATTTACAGAGGAAAAAGTTTTTAATTAATTAACAATAATTAAAGTGAATTTATGACACTTGGGCTATTCAGTGACCACAACACACACAACAATGCAACACGTAGACTAGATACAATCACCTCAACTTTTATAGTTGATATATTTTTTTCATTACATGAAAACTCATTCTAAATGGAGACAATGACTTAATTAACAATTACTGACAATTTTTACAGGATGACCATTCTCAAAACGAACGGATTACTGAGAAATGTGACCTCTGATGGATGACCACAAAGAACAATTTGATATCAATGAAGTTGTAAACTACACCCTGATGACTTAAAAAGCTTAAAAAATTGAAACATCAACAATGAACAATGAATGATAATAACTTCAACTTGAATTTTAAAATGATGATAATGCTATTATTATGATTTATTTTTAAATATTTTTTATTACTAATTGAAATATAATTCTTCGTATTTGAATCTAGATGTCTATAAAACATTATTTGTACCACATATTATAAGTTGGAATTAATGTAATAATGTTGTTTAAATGGAATCATACAATATAAGGGAATGTCAAAGGTATTGGTTTTGAGATGACAGTAAATGAGTAAACATACATGGAAGCTGAGACTATCACCCATGTCGTATAGAGTTGAATTTGAGATTGAATAAGACAACGTGAGTATATCACAAATGGAAATTGAACCATCCTTTTTCACGCAATAATATGTATGTGTGATGGGATATGACGAGAATTAAACACTTTTATTGCTATGAAGGTGGAATTTAAGGTGAAGAGATACTTTTTCTTTGAACTTTTAATTAATTGATATCTTACTGTCGATGTTGTAATACTTTAGAATCTATAATCGATATATATCTATTTAGATGTTGTAATCAAATTTGATGTTTGTGAATTTAATACTTTAAAACCTATAATCGATATATATCTATCTAGATGTTGTAATCAAAATTGATGTTTGTGAATTTAATACTTTAAAACCTATAATCGATATAAATGAATGTTGTAATCAACTTTGGTGTTTTTGAATTTAAAGTTTAAAGTTGTTAAATGTTTAACTGGTATAAGTATTTGTCATTTTAAAAAATATAGACTATTTCTTACATTTGTTTATTGCATTTTAGTTCGACATTAGATATATATTTAATCTCTTACTGTTATTTTTTTAATTGAAATTGTTTTAAGTCAATTTAAATTCTAAGAAAGGGGCGTATGTAAGAGAGTAAGCCTATGCAAAAGGTTATCTAAGAAATTTGGTGCAAAACTGTCAATTATATATATCAGCAAATGGGTTTAGTGAGTACATAGTGCAGGCATATCAGTTAAGCTTGGTCAGTGCATGACACGTGTGGGCAGTTTTATGTCCAAGCTATTTGAGACGCATGACACGTGTGCGCAGTTTTATGTCCAGGTTACTTGAGACCGTTTGTGTCAAAGTTACTGGACAGGTTATCATGTTGAGTACTATTTAATCAATCATTCTTAAATTGGTTTAGGGGTGTTGAAACAGGTGAAAGGGGCATTTATCAAAATAATGTTATATCATAAAAGGCGGGGTTTAACATCAATATGTAGGAATTGACGTTTCAGGTTTGATTATGATTTGGTCTTACTCTTAGGGGTTGGATTATAGACTGACAGGGAACTGTCAATAACTGCAAGGGGGCGTGGAAACAATGGAACTGTGGGTAAAATTTTGATAGGGATAAAAGAGGATGTTTCGAGGAAAACGGGATTATTCTACCTTTTGATTCTGCATTCAACTTGACCATGAGCTGCACACATTAAACCTTTTGTGCTCACCATCATTTATTTGCTTTTACGGACTTAGAAATATTCCACGAATATTGAAAATGGTTACTTAGGCAAAATTGACTTTACATGTGGACTGATTTTACGGATTTGGAATTTATGAAACTGATTGAATTATGACCATGCTATTTGATTTGGATTTGGAATTTATCATGATTTGGATTTTGAATTTATCACAAACAAATAAAACTGTAAGAAATGAAACTTGGAATCTGGACTTTTATTTGAATGTCTTGATATTGTGCATTCAATTATCATCACCGGCCCTTGAACTCTTTCGTCATTATTAACATCTACAACACAACGCAAAGGATAATACTACCATCTATCAAAAACACCACTATACGATCATAAGCCATTACATATGTGTGCAACTACCCCACAGTATAACGGACCAACACACAAACTCTGTGTAACCATGAACTTTTATAGTCTGGTTAATACAGTTTAGTGAGAACAACTCACAAACGCGGATGGCAAAAACAATAACAAAGGCCTGAGTGACGTCATCTGCATACTATCTATAGTATAAATGTGTGTCATGCCTTGTTATCGTAACGTGTTCAATTCCAATTTTCTGGCATGGCCATCATCCGTCTGCAATGTTATAACCCAAAAATAATATAGATGGAACGAAATGGCCGTCTCTCATCTCTTTGTTATTATTTTTAGACAACCGTTTTAATTATTAGTTCTCACTAAATTGTTTTAATCAGACGATAAACGTTTAAGGTTACATATACTTTTGTGTGTCGGTAAGTTATATCTGGATGGCGGATATGCGAATATTTTGCCTAAACATATAGCCTCACTATCATAAAGTGTGTCATACTTGAGTAGCATGCGAGCTATTTGAAATCAGTGTGTTAACACACCTCTGTCGTCATAACCTTAATTAAAAAAAAAATCATAATTCAAAGCGTAGTGTGAACTTTCCAATCGTCCAACACCCCGTCGTATTACACACTACCTTCAACACCCCCCCCCCCCCCCCCTCCCACCCAGCCAAGGGGAAAGGGGAACACTGACTATTATTGATGCTGTGCGCTAAGCCAAAACAACTCACAACATTGCCAGCTGGATACTTAGTTCCAACACACAAAACTGTACTGATGCTGTGCGCTTGGCTAATAAACTCACAACATTGCCATCCAGAAATTTAACGAACCAACACACAAAACTGTATCATAATGATGTGCGCTTGGCTAATAAACTCACAACATTGCCATCCGGAAATATAACGAACCAACACACAAAACTGTATTATATAGATGCTGTGAGCTTGGCTTAAAACTCACAACATTGCCATCCGGAAATATAACGACCAACACACAAAACTGTATCATATAGATCCTGTGCACTTGGCTAATAAACTCACAACTTTGCCATCCGGAAATTTAACGAACCAACACTCAAAACTGTATAGATAGAATGCGCTTGGCCAAGGAGTTCACAACATTGCCATCCGGAAGTATAATGGACCAGCACACAAACTCTGTGTAACCATGAACTTTTATAGTCTGGCTAATACAGTTTAGTGAGAACAACTCACAAACGTGGATGGCAAAAACAATAACAAAGGCCTGAGTGACGACATCTGCATACTATCAATAGATAATATGCGCTTGTCTAAGAAGCTCAAAACATTGCCATCTGGAAGTATAACGGACCAACACACAAAACTATGTGTTACCTTAAACGTTTATAGTCAGGTTAATACAGTTTAGTGAGAATTACTCATTAACGCGGATGGCAAAGAGTAATAACAAAGACCTGAGTGACGTCAACTTCATAATATCTATAGATAGTATGCGCTTGGCTAAGAAGCTCATAACATTACCATCCGGAAGTATAACGGACGAACACACAAAACTATGTGTAACCATGAACTTTTATAGTCTGGTTAATACAGTTCAGTGAGAATAACTCACAAATGCGGATGGCAAAATATAACAACAAAGGCTTGAGTGACGTCATCTTCGAACTATCTATAGATAGTATGCAGATGACGTCACTCAGGCCTTTGTTATTGTTTTTGCCATCCGCGTTTGTGAGTTGTTCTCACTAAACTGTATTAACCAGACTATAAAAGTTCATGGTTACACAGAGTTTGTGTGTTGGTCCGTTATACTTCCGGATGGCAATGTTGTGAACTCCTTGGCCAAGCGCATTCTATCTATAATATAGATGCTGTGCGATTGACTAAGAAACTCACAACATTACCATCCGGAAATATAATGGACCAACACACAAAACTGTATAATATAGATGCTGTGCGATTGACTAAGAAACTCACAACATTACCATCCGGAAATATAACGGACCAACACACAAAACTGTATAATATAGATGCTGTGCGATTGACTAAGAAACTCACAACATTGCCATCCGGAAATATAACGGACCAACACACAAAACTGTATAATATAGATGCTGTGCGATTGACTAAGAAACTCACAACATTGCCATCCGGAAATATAACGGACCAACACACAAAACTGTATAATATAGATGCTGTGCGATTGACTAAGAAACTCACAACATTGCCATCCGGAAATATAACGGACCAACACACAAAACTGTATAATATAGATGCTGTGCGATTGACTAAGAAACTCACAACATTGCCATCCGGAAATATAACGGACCAACACACAAAACTGTATAATATAGATGCTGTGCGATTGACTAAGAAACTCACAACATTGCCATCCGGAAATATAACGGACCAACACACAAAACTGTATAATATAGATGCTGTGCGATTGACTAAGAAACTCACACCATTGCCATCCGGAAATATAACGGACCAACACACAAAACTATGTGTAACTTTGAACGTTTATAGTCTGGATAATTCATTTTAGTGAGAATTATAGTCCATTCCAAGTACCGTGTGCACGGAATATCGCAAATTCCTCCAAAGTTACGAAATGTTGTGCCTTGATTTTTTGCACGAGGGCTTATATTTTAAGAGACATTACGAATTTAGAATACGGATTGTGATTGACCAAACAGATTTCGGGGGGCGGGGGGTGGGGGGGGTGTCCTCCGATATGCCTTTCACAAAGATATAATACCCATAGAGAATACAGTAGTCTATGATAATACCCGACCAACTGTTGAGCAAGACAATTCATAAAGGTCGGACAAGACATGCCACGAAATCCCACTGGTCACCCATTGAGTACGCTACCTGTTCGCCATTCTTCAATTATGTCCGCTGGAAAAAAAAAAAAAAAGGGGGGGGGGGCTTTGAATGTATTCATGTGATTATCACTGAATGTAAACTTCTTTAACACCAAATTCCATGTAAGTTTTGTACAGTATAACCTTTCAAAGGAACCGCCGTTTTCAAATACAAGAGATGCATAATTAAGATGACATTTAAAAAAACTTATCAATTTGACCTCATTGACATTTGCCGCATGCCATGAGAAAGAATTCCACGCTTTGCCTCTCTGGGAATTACTTGTAAATTTTCCTCTTTGTGATTCTATGTGCATATTTAATCATCCTTATTTCTTATCGGTTTTTATGAATGTAGAAATCATAACAGGACGCTACGCCTCTGGCGTTCAACTATCAAATAGTAACAATTGTTTATGTCAAGTGTGTACAAAGTGTACAATTTGATGTGTCATTTTGAACCCAGGATGGCAATGTTAGTGTGTAGAGCACACGAATCTCGTGCAATGTAAATCCCTGGTCAAGCCAGAACTCACTGTGTACAATATTGAATTGGAAAACATCAAACTGTTCACTCATGTCAGACCCTTCGTTTTTTTATATACCGTAAAGAGAAAAAAAGATCCTAAATTATGGTACTGTAACCGATGAAAAAACTCAGCTTAATGTCTCTAACAGTTCTAGTGTTCGAGCCATTTATCATTAAAATCCATCAGAAGGTCGCAAAGATATCCACGTCAAAGTGTGAGCACGGGTTGTGGAACGGACTATACTCATATACACGAATGGCAAAAAACAATAACAATGACCTGAGTGACGTCATCTTCGTTCAATCTGTGAGTCTTATTTTTGCTGTGCGTTTAGCCAAAATCATCAGCCGGATATAATAACGTATCAACACACAAAACTACGTGTAACCTAGAACGTTTATTGATGGAACGAAATTGACGTTATTCAGGTCTTCGTTATTGTTTTTAGCCTCCCATTTTATTGAGCAGTTTTCGAATTTCAGTCAATCAGACAAGAAACGTTCAAGGTTACACATAGTGTTGTGTCTTGGAGCGTTAGTGTTACTATGCGTTTAGTTAAAATACTCATCAAATCCACAAGCCGGATATAACGTAACAACAACAAAATAATGTGTAACCTGAAACGTTTATAGTCTGAATAACACCTTTCGTGAGAACTACTCATAAAAATGACTGGCTACAAACCATAACAAAGAGCTGAGTGACGTCAATCTCAATCCATCTATTCATCACCTATTGAGTCCGTTCTGACTCTGTGCCAAGAGATAAACATCCCTGGTCCCCCCCCTCCCCTTTCTTTCCTCTCGTTTGGGTTTTTTCTTTTTTTTTTCTTCTGTTCTTGTTTGTGTGTTGTTGTTTTGTTGTTTTTTTTTTGTTTGTTTCTTTTTTTTTTTTTTTGTTGATGTTGTCTTAAAAAAATATTTGTATTCATTGTATAACCCTTTCCTGTCCCAATCCCCTTGGTTCTTATTGCTGGAATATCATGCATTGTCTTCAGCCGTCGTTATAAAAACTTAAGCCCCCCATAGACGCCGACATCCGCTGGTAGCGGGACGGATGACCTAGTCGCTGTGACCCGATCCCTGCGTTTATCGCAGATGATTTTTGCCCACATACGGGGAGATATTTTTTGAGGCGATCGGCGATCGGGGGCGTGGCAGTATAAAAAAGTGGACAATTTTTTTCGGATTTTCGCTGTTTTCACGTCGGATTCGTGATCAGCGTCAAATTTACAATAGGTTTGATACTAAGAACTGTGTGTTTACTCCAAAAATTGGTGAAATTAGAAATAAATTTTAATTAATAGTGAGGCTACGATCCCAGTTACTGTCTGTTATTCTATCTTTCGTCTTGCACACAATAGTGATTACTTCTCACTAAATTATATCAATTAGACTGTTGAAGGAATGAAATTGACATCATTCCACTCTTTGTTATTGTATTAAGGCAGTCATTTTGGTAATTAGTTCTCACTAAATTATATCAATCAGACTTTTAACGTTCAAGGTTACTTGTAGTTTTGTGTGACGGTACGTTATTTCCGACTGGTGGATGTTGTGAGCATTTTACCTAAACTCATAGCATCAATAACCGTCCAAGATATTCGCATCATATGTAGCAATAGCTATAAGAGAGAGAGAGAGAGAGAGAGAGAGAGAGAGAGAGAGAGAGAGAGAGAGAGAGAGAGAGAGAGAGAGAAAGAGAGAAAAATTTACTTGCGCTATATATACCGCTATATTCAATAAAGGTGCTCAAATCACTTTATAAGTGTCTTTGGCCAACATAAAAACATGTTAGACGAGACATGACTGTTAAGCGATATTGCAATTGTTTCCCGACAGAGACGACGCTGTAAACAGCGAGGTACTCATTTTAACAGTGAACAAGGTGAGAGAATGCGAGTAAAGAGCCTTTTCCAAGGACTCAATTATGCGCCACTCAGAGCGGGACTCGAATCCAGTACCGTCCGATCCAAAGGCGAGTGTCATTTCACAAGACCACATGCATAGCCGCACAAAAAAGTGATGAGAGAATAGATTCATATGTATTGAAGGAGGAGAGAGCGGATGGAGTGAGTAAAGTTCTTGGATATTTATAGAAGGAACCAAATTGACGTCACTCATCTCATTGTTATTGTTTTTAGACACCCATTTTTATGATTAGTTCTCATTAAAATATATCAGACTATAACGTTCAAGATTCCATGTAGATCTTTGGGCTGGAGTGATATTTCTGGCTGGCGGACTTTGTGAGTATTTTAATTTAACACAGAGCATCAATAGAAGGAATGAATTGGACGTTAGTCAACCCGTTGTTATTGCTTTTAGACAGCATTTTATAATTAACTTATCACTAAGTTATATCAATCAGACAATGAACGTTCGCGTTTGCAATTTTGTGTGTTAATATGTTATACCCCGATGGAGATGTCGTGAGTATTTTTCCAATACGCATAACATCCATACATTTACAATCCGATTTAAGTTTAAAAGCAACGTAGACCACGGAAATTTTCCCATTTTGTGGACAATAAAGATTTGTTATTTATCGTCATTATTATTATTATTATTATTATTATTATTATTATTATTATTATTAATTATTATTATTATTATTATTATTATTATTATTATTTATAAAACAAATCGACAGTGTTCCCGTGGCAGGTGAAACGGGTACTCCTCGGGACTACTCGCATTCGCACCCCCCCCCCCAACCACAACCGCCACCACACACACGCACACAGCTCCTTTTTTTTTTTTGGGGGGGGGGGGCGTTGTTTTGTAGAGTATAATTCAGGGTTACAATGCCCACCCCTGTCATCACGTAGTCAAGGCTTTTTGCATCTTCCAATCCCAAATGTCTGTGTCAAGGTCGACCGTCATGTCGCGTCAACGGGTGAGGAGGAAAAAAAAAAAAAAAAAAAAGAACTGGCATATTATTATATCATTACATTGAAAATTATGAAAACTATTTTTTATTTTGTATGAAATCCTTTATAAATTTTACGATGATCAAGAACGAAACTTTTGCCATCTACCTCTTATAAAAATATTATTTTGAAAAAATAATAACACAGCATTTATTTGGCGCAATATCCACGTGCTCAAAGCGCTTTACAAGGGGTCCCAAGGCAACAGCAATATTAAACTTGAAAGACCAGACATGACGCCTGTCAGGCGATGTGACATTTTTTCCTAACAAATTCAACGAACGGCCATGTACTCATTTTACACCTGAGTACGGTAAGAAAATGTGAGTAAAGAGCATTTTCCAAGGACTCAACTCTGCGCAACGCAGAGCGGGTCTCGAAACCTGAACCTTCCGATCTGGAAGCGAGAGTCATACCACAAAACAGGGAGGAGCACTGTTCTGTCGGCCACATAACCTCAATATTAATTAAATTTTATTTCTAATTTCATCAATTTTTGGAGTAAAAGCATAGTTCTTGGTATCAAACCTATTGTAATTCGACGCTGATCACGAATCTGACGTCAAAACAACGAAAATCCGAAAAAAATTGTCCAATTTTTTATACTGCCATGCCCCCGATCGCCGATCGCCTCGAAAAATATTAAGCAAAGCGGGCTTTGCGAGCGATGGACCGTACCTAGGTTTATCGGCCAGGTATTTGGCCACACACATTGCGTTTTCACCCCGGTTTGCCTGATCGGGGTCTGGACCAGGATCATATCCGGGCGTGTATGGAGCCTTTTAGAGTCCTATCAAAAGATTACCAAAGACTGACTATAATGTCCTTTTAACGTTATTACAAAAGCCATGCTTGACCCTGGCTCTACGTTATCCACAGTTTTTGAAGACTCGAACATCAACACCGCCACACCCCAACTCATGCTGGTTACACGATTTGCACAATTTGTCCACTAAGCCAACGGACTAAACTCCCTAGAGAGGGGAAGAAGAAGATGATGATGAGTAGGAAGAGGAGGAGAAGGAGGAAGAGAAGAAGAAGAAGAAGAAGAAGAAGAAGAAGAAGAAGAAGAAGAAGAAGAAGAAGAAGAACGTACAGGAGAAAAATGAATTAAGAGAATGAATGAATGAAGGAGAGAAGAGATGAGTGGTGACCCAGGAGAGACAAGTATTCTACTATACACCATACATCATACGTTCATGTTTATTTTGATTGTGTGTCTTGAATAGATAGTATGCGCTTGGCTAAGAAGCTCATAACATTGCCATCCGGAAGTATAACAGTCCAACACACAAAACTGTGTGTATCAATGAACGTTTATAGTCAGGTTAATACAGTTCAGTGAGCATTACTCATAAACGCAGATGGCAAAAAACAATAACAAAGACCAGAGTGACGTCATCTTCGAACTATCTTTACATATTGAAATGTGTCAACAAATTGATGCTATGCGTTTAGCTAAAAAGCTCACAACTTCCGCCAGCCGGACAAACTAGCCGCCCTACTATATTACAGGTGTAACCTTGAACGTTTATAGTCAAATTGAATACATTATGTGAGAAATACTCATAAAAATTGCTGGCTAATAACAAAGAGCTGAATGACGTCAATTTCATTCCTTTTATAGACAGATGGAAGATGACGTCACTTAGGTCTTTGTTATTGTTTTTTGCCATCCGCGTTTATGAGTAATGCTCTCTGAACTGTATTAACCCGACTATAAACGTTCCTGGATACACACAGTTTTGTGTGTTGGTCCGTTATACTTCCGGATGGCAATGTTATGAGCTTCTTAGCCAAGCGCATACTATTTATAGACAGTCGGGCCCTGATAAACACCGCGTCACATTGCCTTGTATTCTGAGTCTCTCTCTAATAAAATTACATTTATAGATAGTTCGAAGATGACGTCACTCAGGCCTTTGCTATTGTTTTTGCCATCCGCGTTTGTGAGTTGTTCTCATTAAACTGTATTAACCAGACTATAAAAGTTCATGGTTACACAGAGTTTGTGTGTTGGTCCGTTATACTTCCGGATGGCAATGTTGTGAACTCCTTGGCCAAGCGCATTCTATCTATAGACGGTGTGACTTTTATGGACCAAGAACGGTTTGAGATAACCCGAGACTACTCGGGGCCGATACAAACATTTTGTTTCCGCTACAAGACCTTTTGTTTTATTTTAAGGCCCATTTTATATTATTATGACGCCCACTGATTGCTATCAGTTTATTTTTGACATTCAGCAGTTATAAAACTGTTTGAGATTTTTGTTGCCCTTTCAATCTATAAATAATGTATCGATATGTGTCAGTGTCATCGTATTGTATCGATATGTGTCATTGTATGGAAATATCACATGACAGGGGTCCTACTAAAAGCCGTCCGGAGCCGTCCGGCGTAATTTGAGGAGCTTTCGGAAGGCGGAAGACTTCTGGGAAGGTTCGTACAGTCTCACGGCCTCCGAATGGGTTGAAAATGCTTGAGATGACCTCCGGACGGCTCTCCTGGGGCACCGGACGGCTCTGGACGGCTTTTAGTAGGACCCATGAACATCTCTAAATGATAATGGTAGGACCGCATGCCAGGCTAATGATATGATAACGGTTCCTTGAATTTGAATCGTATTATACTTAGAATTGAAAAATCCACGTAATTTCCACGAGCTACATCTGGTATTTTGTTGGGCTAAACAAAATAATCAAACTGGTCATTTCCTTCGAATCCTTTCCGTCTTAGAAAATACTTGATTCGCTTTAATTCTATCTCACTAAAATGTATTGACCAGACTATAAACGTTCACGGTTATAATATATAGTTTTGTGTGTTGGTCCCTTATATTTCCGGATGGCAATGTTGTGAATTCCTTAGTCAAGCACACACTATTTATAGATAGGCTGCTTGGCTAAGCAGCTCACAACATTGCCATCCGAATATAAGAAGGTTGGACTTTCATCTTATCCTTACCTTGATGTACTTAATGATCAGATGGGTTACGACTATATGAATTGGCTGAAGGCTATAGAGGATTAACATCAGGAACTATTATGGTAAGGTACTAGCTTAACCTAAAGATAAAGTGTTAAGATTGGTACTATGTATTGCCTATTAGGATTATCGTTTGACATGCCAAGTCACGTTTAATCTCTGCTGGTTGTTATAAAAGAAGGGGTAAATTAGAGAGAAACAAGAGACAGAGGAAGAGGAACAACGGACGACCAGTCAGTTGTGTTGACTCTGCGATCTAGCCATGGCATTCAAGGACAATCCGAATTTAAGGTAACTTAACAATTGCCGAGCTAAATAACAATAAGAACTAAGGAACTATGTAATCTAATTTAAAGACTAAAGAACTAAAATAAAGAAGATGAAGTTCATTGGGTTAAGGTTAGGATGATGGCCATAAAATATTAAAATGTAGAACGTTTGATTAAAATATTTAAGAAAGTAAATAAACATACAAGATTTCAAGAATCTGTTTTTGTTGAGTGAATTTTTTAAAATTCCAACACAACTAAGTATGAAACTATACGATCACAATAAACAAAACTAATATAGATAGAATGCGCTTGGCCAAGGAGTTCACAACATTGCCATCCGGAAGTATAACGGACCAACACACAAACTCTGTGTAACCATGAACTTTTATAGTCTGGTTAATACAGTTTGCCTTGCTAGGCATATCAGAGGCAAGATGGACAGGAGCTGGGAAGCGCCAACTCTCAAATGGAGACCTGATCATTTGGTCAGGACGAAAGGATGACCAACACAGAGAAGGTGTTGCCCTCTTGATAGCCAGGCAAAACAACAAGTCACTATTGGAATGGAAACCGATAAGTGAAAGACTTTTATACACAAGACACAACTCAAAATACACCAAGCTATCAATCCTCACATGCTACGCACCTACAGAGGATTCAGATGAAGAAAACAAAGAAGAATTTTACGATATTCTAAGAATGGCCGTTGAAAACATTCCAAGACACGATATGCTCATGATCATCGGAGACCTTAATGCTAGAGTTGGCAATACACAAACAAATCAGTCCGTTGGAAAGGAGGGCATAGGGGTAATGAACAACAATGGAAGCAGACTGGCAGAATTTTGTGAAGAACACAACTTCATTATTGGTGGAACTTTCTTCCCACACAAAAACATCCACAAATTAACATGGAAATCACCAGATGGGAAAACAGAAAGTCAGATAGACCATATAATTATCAACAGAAAATGGAAGAGCAGCTTAAACGATGTCAGAGTCAGACGATTGGCAGACATTGGAAGTGACCACCATCTTGTCACAGCCAAAATCTCTACTAAATTGATGAAAACAAAAATAGCAAAACAGAAGGAGAAACGTTTCAACACAGATAAATTGAAAATCCAGATATCCAAAACAATTTCAATATCTCAGTAAGAAACAAATTCAGTGCAATACAAGATATTACAAACATGACAATCCAAGATTTCAACCACGTCATGCAGGAAAGTGCCACTGAACACTTAGGACACAATAAATCCAATACAGAGAATTGGATATCAGCAAGGTCATGGGAGCTCATTAACCAAAGAAAATCAATCAAACTAAATCTCCTGAACGCTAAATCCCCCCGACTGAAAGAAAGGCTATCCAGTGAATACTCATTGAAGGATAAAGAAGTGAAAAGATCCACAAGGAAAGACAAAAGAGATTTTGCAGAAAATTTAGCAACTGAAGCAGAAAATGCAGCTGTAAGACAAGACACACAAACACTATACAAAATCACAAAAAAGCTCTCGGGAAACAGAAGTTATGGTCAAGAGAAAACGTTAAAATCCCAAGATGGTAGTGTCATCACAGACGAAAAGGAGAAAATTGAAAGATGGAGAGAATATTTCGCAAACCTTCTGAACAGACCAGACCCATCTTCTTACACAGATATCCCAGAAGCAGAAATGGACGTAGAGGTTAATCTTGGTCCAATCACTGAGCATGAGGTGCACGAGGCAATACAACAACAAAAAAATGGCAAGGCCCCAGGTGTCACAGTAAAGATTGTTCACAATTATCTTATTAAATTTTATTTTATTAAGAACTGAATTCATCTCACTCCAGTTATATTTCGGTAGGCTTAGATAAACTTTACCTTCTAATATTAGATCGTCTTTCCTTTTATAGCCTTCCCTCGAATTAATTTCTAATTAGTGAATACTTTTCGTTCTACATTCTGTCACGTAGCCACTTATTATAAAAGCTGATAGGTCTAACATTTGACACTCACTTTCTCTCCACAATCTATGCCGGACGGCCAGTCGCTCTATTCCTATATATATATTGTAAGATTTTTATCTTTTGGGACTTTGTAGATATTATATCTACACCATTAAGACGCCGGAGCTTTTAACTTTGATTGTATAATCTTCAAGGATCAAACCCAAGCCCGCTGTACTACACTATAACCTCTTACCAATTGCCTGGAAGTGGAATTTTACGAGTCCAATCCTGTTATCAGAGGAATAGATCATCCAAGCCCATCAACTGCCTGGAAACGTAAACTTACGAACCTGAGATATTATCATAAGTTACGTAAAATATTCATATCTCTATTTGTAACTGCCACGATCACTGTTTATCTCTTTTAATTAAATTTCATCATTATTTTTATTTCATTGTAAACAAATCGTTAATTGTTTTTCATTTATAGTAACTAGTAAATTCTGGGGCCTCATTCTACATATATCTTTATGCATAGTCGAGTAGCTCTTTACTCACTTGAGACCATGACACCAGGTATTGACAAAATCACTGCGGAAATGCTTAAAGCGAACTCGCAAGAAATGTCCAAAATTCTCAGTAAATTGTTCACCAACATTTGGGAAAAGGAAGAAATACCAGAGGATTGGCAGAAAGGCATCATCCATAAAATAGCCAAGAAAGGAGACCTCGGAAATTGTGCTAACTGGCGTGGAATCACACTCCTGTCCGTAACGAGCAAAATTTTTAATAGAATCCTTCTGAAAAGAATCACACCTCACATTGAAAACATTCTTAGAAAAGAGCAGGCAGGGTTCAGAAAAGGGAAGTCATGCAGTGACCACATATTTACCCTGAGACAAATCCTGGAGCAAAGCATTGAATGGAACAGCCCCCTCTACACCATTTTTGTCGATTTTGAAAAAGCCTTTGACAGCTTACACAGAGAGTCCCTGTGGAAAATACTCCGCCATTATGGTATACCGATGAAGATAGTCAACCTAATCAAAGCAATGTACAGCAACTACCAATGCCAAGTGATCTGTGGTAACAATTTAACAGACAGCTTTAATGTAACAACTGGTGTAGAACGAGGCTGCATACTCTCCCCGCTTCTGTTTATCCTGGCTCTAGACTGGCTCATGAAAAATACAATTGATGGTAAGAAGAGAGGCATTCGCTGGACACTGACATCTTTTCTGGAAGATATAGACTACGCAGATGATATTGCGTTAGTTTCCAGTACACACAGAGACGCCTCAGAGAAACTAAATGTACTACACAAGAACGCCTCAAAAATTGGACTGAAAATAAATTTCGATAAGACTGTGTACATTAGGGTGAATCCAAAACATGACAGTGAAATTAGGATAGATGAACATATAATTGAAGAGGTAACAGAGTTCTCCTACCTCGGATCCAAAATAACAGACGACGGAAATGCAGAACACGATATCAAGCACAGAATTCAAAAGGCAAACCAGGCTTTCGGCATGCTGAAAAACTTTTGGAAATCAAAGCAAATAATGAGAAAGACAAAGCTGAAAATATACAAGAGCAATGTTTTAAGTGTACTGCTTTATGGAAGTGAAAGCTGGAAAATGACATCCTCCTTAATACAGAAACTAGAAGCCTTTCAGAACAAGTGTTTAAAAAGAATTTTTAATTTATTTTGGCCTACAAAAATAAGAACAGTGGATCTATTAAAGAAAGCTGACTGCACTAGCATTGATAGCCAAATAAAAAGAAGAAGATGGCGTTGGCTGGGTCATGTGGCCAGAATGGAAAAAGGGTCACTACCCAAGACAGCCTTGTACTGGACAGCAGATGGGAAGAGAAAGCGGGGAAGACCCAAAGAAACCTGGCGAAGGACCATGGAGAAAGAATTAAAGGAAGCAGGCCTGTCCTGGAATACAGCCACCGCAAAAGCAGCCGATCGCAAGAAATGGAGATGTCTGGTGGATGCCCTATGTGCCTCAAGGCCCGAAGAGGATTAAGTAGTAAGTAATACAGTTTAGTGAGAACAACTCACAAACGCGGATGGCAAAAACAATAACAAAGGCCTGAGTGACGTCATCTGCATACTATCTATATGTAGATTAACAGTCTAATATAAAGTATAACGGACCAACACACAACGGTGTGTAACCATGAACATTTATAGTCTGGTTAATACAGTTACATGAACACGGCTGTAAGACAAGAGACACAAACTGTGATGTCGCCTACTGCACAAGTATTGAAGCTATGCGCTTAGATAAAATAATCTTAACACCGCCAGCCGGGTATAAAGAACCAACACACACACACACACACACAGACACACACAACTATGTGTAACTTTAAACGTTTATAGTCTAATTGATACAATTTAGTGAGAACTCATAAAAATGGCTGGTTAAAAACACAAAGACCTGAGTGACGTCAACTTCGTTCTTTCTTTATGATCTCATGTTTGCGCATCCTGGTCTCCTAGAATTTTATTCATGCCTTCATTTGCTCCTGAGTACTCCCTTAAAAAAAAAAAAACAACAAACACACACACACACACACACACATACACACACCATCTCTACAACACAGGCCAGCGGGATAACATGGTAGGGTGTGGGGGAGGGGGGAAGGGTCAATGGCGATAATCCGGTACTTGTCACAGGCGATTTAAAAATAAGCATGGCGTTGTCATATTATGTCGCTAGGCAATTCCTTCATTCGAGTGTCAATATAGATAGTATGCGCTTGGCTAAAAAGCTCATAACATTGCCATCCGGAAGTATCACGGACCAACACACAAAACTCTGTGTAACCAAGAACGTTTATAGTCTGGTTATTACTGATAAGTGAGAAGTACTCAAAAACGCGGATAGCACAAAATCAAAAAACAATAACAAAAACCTGAGTGACGTCAACTTCGTTCTATCTAGGTTCACTGAAGATGCCGATACATGAGACTGACCAAAAATGTTTGTCACAATTACAATACGGTGATCCGTTAAAATTGTTTTAAAATATTTACATCTCTCTAGTAGATGATACATAATGGTTAAAAACCATGAAAAATATGAAAGACAAGCTGTAGTTAGGGGTGGTCAATGAAATAAACTATACCATTGGTCTCTCTCTCTCTCTCTCTCTCTCTCTCTCTCTCTTCAGCGAGGTCTCTCTCTCTCTCTCTCTCTCTCTCTCTCTCTTCAGCGAGGTCTCTCTCTCTCTCTCTCTCTCTCTCTCTCTCTCTCTCTCTCTCTTCAGCGAGGCATCCACGACGCAGGTCCCTTTAGGCGGAGTCAAAAAAAAAACAAACAAACGTCCCCACCCACAACACAGGCTTGACACGGGCTTTCACTATTCATTTAGTATGGCACCGCCAAATAGATAGTATGCGCTTGGCTAAGAAACTCACAACATTGCCATCCAGAAGTATAACGGACCAACGCACTAACCTCTGTGTAACTATGAATTTTTATAGTCTGGTTAATAGTTTAGTTTGAATTACTCATAAACGGGGATGGCAAAAAACAGTAACAAAGACCCTAGTGACGTCAATTTAATTCTATCTATATATGTTGTCTCAGCTTGGCGATTTTCATGATTTAAGAAAGGAAAAAGCAGAGACAAAAACCATCGATGTTGTGTAAACAATGGCTCCTGTTTTATTCTTTTTTATTATTTCAGAGACCGAAACACACTCGTATAAGCTTGTTAAAGGAACGGACGGACTTTCATCCCCTACCCACCCCTCACCCCACAGACTACTATGCCTCACCCCGCCTCTGATCGTCATACGCACGTGACGGGGACTAAAATCATGGGAAAGCGGCGAGATCAAAGGGTTCTTGGTTTCTGTTGTCCCTCCAAGTGAACGACCGCGAAATTGGAGGGCCTCTTCCGACTGTGTAAAAGCAACGTAATAATAATATAACCCGATGATGATGATGATGATGGTGACGATGACTAAACTGCTGATAATAGTATAAGTAGAATTGACAAGATTAATTCAATAGTTCACTTGTTCATTTCAGTTAATAATAAGAGTTAACCTATGCGTCCATTGGAGAGGGGGAGGGGGTTGGGGGTGGGGGGGGGGGGATTGAGAGAAAGGGAGAGGAAGAGAGAGACAAACACAACATACAGAGAGAGAGAGAGAGAGAGAGAGAGAGAGAGAGAGAGAGAGAGTCTCATGTTTTGTTAATATGTATTTATTTTTAACCAAGCAAATTATAATGTCTCTATGGGTATTTGGTATTTTTCCACATTAAAATTCCACGCTGATTAGGAATCTAAAATCTAATTTCAATTTTGATAACTTTTATATAACCGAATATTTTTCTACCAGTACTGGCATGGGGCCTTAAGACTTGGCATAGAATTATTATTATTATTATTATTATTATTATTATTATTATTATTATTATTATTATTATTATTATTATAGCGCAATAGCCAGTAAACCTGTTCAAAGCGCTATACAACGGGTGCCCAGTGCCCAGCAAACAGCAAAACTTAACATGCAGAGCGAGACATGACAGGACGGACAAAACACTACTAACACCCAAGCACCATGAATAACAAAATCGGCCCACAAATACCGCAGTTATAAATTATTCATAATAATTTTTTAAGTTACAATAATTGTCATCCAAGTCATTTTTTATCACCAAAGTCGTAATTTTTATCCGATTTTTACCAAACAAAATGCAATGTCTACGATTTACACCCGCGAATAAAAAAGGATCAAATCGCAATTTCTACAACACATTTTATTGTTGTCGCAAAATGATAAATATCAAAGCACAATTATTCCGAACCGTTTTCATCTTCTAATGTGAAAGGCGAGCTCTCCATCTTCGTTCTGAATTGTCGTGACGAGAGAACAGGAAAGAGAATTTGATCACGTGATCGTTCGTACAACTTGACAAGTACAATCGTTAACTTGGTAACATTAAACAATAGTGCATGCAGAGCTCTGCCCTAGGTACGGAGAGAAATAAACTGATGAGGGAGGGGGGAGTGACCCGGTAACGGTGTTGGGCGTAGGGGAAACCATGATTCGAGATCAAAGAGAAAAAGCCGCCGGCCCTTGGACGGTGGATTTTTTTTTTATTTTGGGGGGGGGGGGGTGTTGATAATTACAATGGGATGTGTACGCATTCACATTAGAATTCTGCTTTTATATAGCGCAATATCCATTAAATGTACTCAAAGCCCTTTACAAGGGGTCCCTGACAAACAGCAACATGTAACATGTAGAACGTGACATGACGCCTGTTAGGCGATATTACAATTTTTTTTTCCCGACAGATGTAAGAGAGTAAGCTTATTCAAGAAATGTACACAAGAATTTGTAGAAAAACATGGCAATAAAACGTGATCAATATTAGAAAGGATGATGGGGGGGGGGGATCTAGCTGTAGGAGATGGCATCTATTTTCGGTTGTTGTTCGTTAAACATAATTCATATTCAAGCAAAGATAACGACGCTAGGATTTCAATGGAAATGTGGTCAATACTTAATGAGTTTAGGACAGTTTTGTGTTTCAAGTTAAGGACTGGTCGTTGTGTTAAGTAGTAGAAAATTACTTTCGTTGATTGGTCTCAATACGCTTCAACAGTCGTAACGTCACTTCCCTCGTAATGAAGCATGGCTCTAAACTATCGGAACAATGGCGGACGCCCTTATGAATTATTTCTCCGACGAGCATAAAGGCGTATCCAGGGGGAAAAAAACACATAAATCTGATCATGTTTTGACTTTTACACATTCTGATCACAAGACATATGAAAAGTTCTAGCCAGCATGAAGAATAAAAGGTACCGATTTTCTTTGTTTAAAACTACGGTGGCCGCCGTTGCTGGGCGACGTGACATCAGACTATTGAATCCAATTGGTATTTGGGAATAAAAGCAACAGATTGTAGTTGATTTTTGTTATTTGGGCTTAAGTACCAAAATAATATTATATCATAAAAGGCGGGGTTTAACATCAATACGTAGGGATTTGACGTTTCAGGTTTGAATATGATTTGGTCTTACTCTTAGGGGTTGGATTGCAGACTGACAGGGAACTGTTGAAACTAGTAAGAGGTGTGGCTTGAAAGAATTGTGGGAACGATTTACAATAGGGGATAAAACATAGTGTTGCTAGATTCTACTCTACATTCTATTCTAGCTTTTGATACCATGAGCTGCACTGTCCTAAGTATTCTGCAAGTTCTAACATCCTACAAAGAATCTTTATTTTACGGACTTAGAAATATTTCACGTATATTGAAAATGGTTACTTAGGCAAAATGACTTTACATTTGGATTGACTTTACGGATTTGGAATTTATGAAACTGATTGAATTATGACCATGCTATTTGATTTGGATTTGGAATTTATCACAACAAATAAAACTGGAAGAAATGAAACTTGGAATCTGGATTTTTATTTGAATGTTTTGATGTTCTACATTCACTTATCATCACTGGCCCTTGAACCTT